>NC_091979.1:132921465-132987846 GCF_044704955.1 Pristiophorus japonicus
GTGGTGAACCTGTGGAATTCTCTACCACAGAAAGTTGTTGAGGCCAATTCACTAAATATATTCAAAAGAGAGTTAGATGAAGTCCTTACTACTAGGGGGATCAAGGGATATGGCGAGAAAGCAGGAAGTGGGTACTGAAGTTGCATGTTCAGCCATGAACTCATTGAATGGCGGTGCAGGCTAGAAGGGCCGAATGGCCTACTCCTGCACCTATTTTTCTATGTTTCTATGTTTCTAATACCCACACAACCCTAACCCCACCCCCCACCCCCAGCCATTACACACACAACCCTAAACCCCCCCATTACCCACACAAACATAAACCCATCAGAGACCCACATAAACCTAAACCCACCAGATACTCACACTAACCTAAACCCACCAGATACCCACACAAACATAAACCAATCAGAGACCCACATAAACCTAAACCCACCAGATACCCACACTAACCTAAACCCACCAGATACCCACACAAATATAAACCCATCCAATACCCACACTAACCTAAACCCACCCAATGCCCACACAAACCTAAACCCACCCAATACAAAAGTTCCCACTAATTTTTTTTTGGTTGCATGGTCTATTCACAGTTTCACGCATGCGTAAACTTTAACTGGAAAAGCCGCTCCTGTGCAGCCATGCAGCTTAGAGGGAACATTGCCAGAAACTAATACAAACGTAAACCCACCATGTTTCTGGCAAATAAGAATGAAATGTTTTATTGAAGGAATGCATCAAAAAGCAGGAGAATATAAGAAAATAATCCAGCCAGACTCGGTAGTGTGCTATTAATGAAACAATGTTCCTGCAAACACAATCTCACTTTTTAAAGTACTGTGAGCAATGAGAACAACCAACATCATAACGAAAGGTCAGCACTGGAGGTACCCTTGGGCATGATTCCAGTGTAATTGCCTGGATAGTGGCCTGTTAATTCATGGCCATAATGTTACCTCATTCAGGATATATGGATACCAATTATACGTTATGTGGATAAACTTGACTTTGATGGCAAAATAAAGCTCTTTGGGACTATTAGCTAGTGGGATAATGCTCAGTACGAGATCATTAATTCATGATTTTAACAATCAGATCTGCACCGACGATTTATCTAAATCACAAACAAATGATGAGTTTTTGGATTAATAGCCACTAATCTTTTAACTCAGGAAAAAGGATGAGATTAATTAGAAATCGTGAAGAAGCCCAACATTGTCAAAGTACAATAGCACCCAATGAATCCCGAGAAGGAAAAATCCATACTAGCAATCTCCACAGGACCACCTCCTAAAATGTAGAGGATATCTGGGAAGGAAGGTGAAAGGATGGAAGGGATCTATCAATCTGGACGTCCCAAAAGAACAATACTTGCAGAGACTTTGGGGATCATTTTAATCCCCCAAAACGAATGGGTTTGGGTTGGGTGGGAGGTTAAAAAGTTAAAAAAACAGGAACACATTCCGTCTTGAACTCGCCCACTTCTGGTTTGAACACAGGTTGGATGAGGGGCAGGCATCCAATCCGCTCACAGGAGGCGGATCGGTATTTAAAACATCTTAAAATGCATGCCTTCATTTTAAACGAGATTCTGTTTTTAAACACAGTCGGCTGGTTCCCCAGGGCAAGAAAAGCTGAATCCATGAGGCAAGTGTCTTTGTTATTGAGGGAGTGCAGCGAAGGTTCACCAGACTGATTCCAGGGACCGCTGGGCTGTCATATGAGGAGAGACTGGATCAACTGGGCCTTTATTCACTGGAGTTTAGAAGGATGAGAGGGGATCTCATAGAAACGTATAAGATTCTGACGGGACTGGACAGGTTAGATGCAGGAAGAATGTTCCCGATGTTGGGGAAGTCCAGAACCAGGAGACATAGCCTTAGGAAAAGGGGTAGGCCATTTAGGACTGAGATAAGGAGAAACTTCTTCACTCAGAGAGTTGTTAACCTGTGGCATTACCTACCGCAGAGAGTGGTTGATGCCAGTTCATTGGATATATTCAAGAGGGAGTTAGATATGTTTCTTACGGTTAAGGGGATCAAGGGGTATGGAGAGAAAGCAGGAAAGAGGTATTGAAGGAATGATCAGACATGATCTTATTGAATGGCGATGCAGGCTCGAAGGGCTCGAATGGCCTACTCCTGCACCTATTTTTCTATGTTTCTATGGGCCCAAGTTTCCACATGATTCGCGCCTGATTTTTAGGAGCAACTGGTGGAGAACGGACTATTTTAGAAATCGCAATTCTCCACATTTTCTTTTCTGCAGTTCTAGTCAGGTAGAACAGTTCTAGTTTAGAACAGAATTTTTTCTTCAAAAGGGGGCGTGTCCGGCCACTGACGCCTGATTTGAAAGTTTCCACAGTGAAAATGTACTCCAAACTAAAGTAGAATGGAGCAAGTGAAGATTTTTGTAGAACTGAAAAAACCTGTTCTACACATTAAAAAATCAGGCGCAGGTTACAAATTAGGCGTCCAGAACGAGATGGGGGGGAGGGGTGGGGGAAGGGAACTCATTAAATTCGACAATAAATCCTTATTTATACTTATAAAAATATTATACAAATAAATTCAACCTGAATAAAGATTTATAAGCCAAGAAAAGATTAAATAAACCATCTTCCTACCTGTGTGAAAGTGCTTCAGCAAGGGAAAATTCTGCAGCCGTTCGTGCCGCTGAGCGGGAGGGGGGGGGGAGAAAGAGAGAGAGGGAGGGAGAGAGAGAGAGGGAGGGAGAGAGAGAGGGGGGGGGAGGGAGAGAGAGAGAGGGGGGGAGGGAGGGAGAGAGAGAGAGATGGGAGGGGGAGGGAGAGAGAGGGGGGGGAGGGAGGGAGAGAGAGGGGGGGTGAGGGAGAGAGGGGAGAGAGGGGGGGGAGGGAGAGGGAGGGAGGGGGGGAGAGAGGGAGAGGGAGGGAGGGAGGGAGGGGGGAGAGAGGGAGAAGGAGGGAGGGGGGGAGAGAGGGAGAGGGAGGGAGGGGGGCAGAGGGAGAGGGAGGGAGGGGGGAGAGAGGGAGAAGGAGGGGGGAGAGAGGGAGAGGGAGGGGGGAGAGAGGGAGAGGGAGGGGGTGAGAGAGGGAGGGGGGGAGAGAGAGAGAGAGAGAGAGAGAGGGAAGGAGGGAGAGGGAGGGAGAGGGAGGGAGAGGGAGGGAGAGAGAGAGGGGGGGTGGTGGGGAAGGGAGAGGTCAGGTCGGATCGGATCCAGTCCGGGAGTCGGGAGTCGGGTCCAGTGGGGCGGGTCGGGTCGGGTCGGGGAACAGGAGCGCGGGTCAGGTCGGGTCGGGTCAGTCGGGGGAGAGCGCGGGTCGGGTCTCGGGTTGGGGCGGGGGGGGGGGCGGATGGGAGCGGGTGTCTGGGCGGGGGGAACAGGTGTCAGGTCGGGTCTGGTCAGCGGGGGGGGAGCGGGTGTCGGGTCGGGTCGGGTCTGGTCAGCGGAAGGGGGTAGGGGGGAGCGGGTGTCGGGTCTTGTTGGGAGCGGGGAGCAGGAGCTGGCCGTGGGAGGAGCCTTATTCACGTAGCCCCAGTGAGGCCATTCAGCCAGGGCTAGGGGCTTCGTGCTTCGGGCCCCTCCCACACAGTTCGGCGCCTGGAGCTACTGCACTTGCGTGCCGACTGTAGCGCGCATGTGCAGAGGTCCCGGCACTGTTTTCAGCGCCGGGACCTGGCTCCGCACCCCCCCCACAGCTCGTGCTGGCTGCGCCGAGGGCCAGAGGACCTGTAAGTAGTGGAGAATACCGAGGATTTTTTTAGGCGCCGTTTTAGGCGTGAAAAACGGGCGCCCAGCTCGGAGGGGCGCCCGTTTTTTTTCTTGTGGAAACTTGGGCCCTATGTTTTTCTAAAGCCTTGGGGGTTCAGGGAGAGCTGGAGAACTGGAGTGTAAACCCACCTCCCTGGGCCCAACAGCTCATCTGTAAACCATCCACTCCGACCACCAACCCCATCTGCTCTCCCCCTTCCCCCAATCACCATTTTCACCCTTCCTGTGATCTCGGGATTTCTCCCGCCCACAACACCACCTCCCCCAGCCCCCCCGGCTCCATCACCTCCCCCCTCACCCCTGGCACCACCATCTGTCCCCCTGGCATCACCACCTCCCACCCCCCCTCCCTCAACACCACCACCACCACCTCCCCGCCCCCCCCACCCCCGGCACCACCAACTCCACCCACCCCCCCCGCATCTCCACCTCCCCCCGCCAGAACCACCACCTCCCCCCCTGCACCCCCGTACCACCACCTCTCCCCCCACCCCCGCACCGCCACCACCTCCCCTCCACCCCCCCGCCCCCCATAAGAATCCAAAATTCATGGAAACAACCCAGTGTTTGGACTCACTGAAAAGGAAATTCGATTTGGGCCTATTAAACAGAAAGTTTGGGATCCTAAAAGGAGGTAGAGCAGCTATACAGGCTCTACTCAGAGAAATGTTCAGGAAATGTTATGAATTAGATTTTGGCAATGTAAACAAAGCAGATTTAGAGACACTGTACAGTAGGAACACTATGGGCACGGGGAGACAAAGGACGGGAACCTGGAACTATATTTTCTCTGCATATAATACAGGATCTTCTGTGATAAATAACATGAACGATATGGAACTGCAAATGCAAATAAATGGTCTAAAAAACCAACTACGGAAGATCCTAAGGGAAGAGAACACAGTGGTAGGCTCAGAGCTACACGAGAACCAGGCTATGACGGTCCATTTGAAGGAGATTATTGTTGAACTGGAAAGAATACAAAAACAGTAAATGCACTCATATTGGAGGATAGGAATGCCTCGGATCAGGCTGTGAGGAATGAGGTGTGTGTGCTGTATGGGGCATGGTTGATGGGCGAGGGCCGCAGCAACCTGGAGGATTTAAAGCAAGGTTTAGTCCCTTCATGGATCAGCAACAAGCACCTCGCAGCCCTCCACCTGTTTAGTAATTCGCTAAGCCCATGTCAACTCCGTCTAGCTTTTGAAGCCGACCCTGTCCCAGTAGATTGCGGGCAGTCCAACCATACCATCATGGGGATAGGTGTAAGGATGCTGGTTATGGGCGGGACAGCCCAACCCGCGCTGGTGTACAGGGCAGAGAATATTGGGATCATTCAAGGAGGTGCACATGTTCGTTTCACAGCGGTCCCACCCTATGCCATAAAGTGGGAGCACGCTATGACAGGTACTGACCTCTCCGTGTGCCGGAGCCGGGGCGCACACGTAATACTGTGCCCCCAGCACTTGAATGTCTACTCCAGACCACAATGCGGGTTTAAAGCTGCTGGCGCACAGCCTATCAACTGTACCATGGAGGACCGGAACTAATGTCCGAGGGGGAGTGTTTGCTAGTGCTGTTGGGGAGGAGTTAAACTAACATGGCAGGGGGATGGAAACCTATGCAGGGAGACAGAGGGAAATAAAATGGAGGCAGAAGCAAAAGATAGAAAGGAGAATAGTAAAAGCGGAAGGCAGAGAAACCCAAGGCAAAAAATAAAAAGGGCCACATTACAGCAGAATTCTAAAGGGGCAAAGTGTGTTAAAAAAGACAAGCCTGAAGGCTCTGTGCATCAATGCGAGGAGTATTCGGAATAAGGTGGACGAATTAACTGCGCAGATAGCAGTTAACAGATACGATGTGATTGGCATCACGGAGACATGGCTCCAGGGTGACCAAGGCTGGGAACTCAACATTCAGGGGTATTCAACACTTAGGAAGGATAGACAGAGAGGAAAAGGAGGCGGGGTGGTGTTGCTGGTTAAAGAGGAAATTAATGCAATAGTAAGGAGGGACATTAGCCTGGATGATGTGGAATCGGTATGGGTGGAGCTGCAGAATACCAAAGGGCAGAAAACGCAAGTGGGGCTTGTGCACAGACCACCAAACAGTAGTAGTGAGGTTGGGGACAGCATCAAACAGAAATAAGGGATGCGTGCAATAAAGGTATAGCAGTTATCATGGGTGACTTTAATCTACATATTGATTGGGCTAACCAAACTGGTAGTAATGCGGTGGAGGAGGATTTCCTGGAGTGTATTAGGGATGGTTTTCTCGATCAATATGTCGAGGAACCAACTAGAGAGCTGGCCATCCTAGACTGGGTGATGTGTAATGAGAAGGGACTAATTAGCAAGCTTGTTGTGCCAGGCCCCTTGGGGAAGAGTGACCATAATATGGTAGAATTCTTTATTAAGATGGAGAGTGACACAGTTAATTTGGAAACTAGGTACCTGAACTTAAGGAAAGGTAACTTCGAGGTATGAGGCGTAAATTGGCTAGAATAGACTGGAAAAGGATACTCAAAGGGTTGACGGTGGATAAGCAATGGCAAATATTTAAAGATCACATGGATGAACTTCAGCAATTGTACATCCCTGTCTGGAGTAAAAATAAGATCGGGACGGTGGCTCAACCATGGCTAACAAGAGAAATTAAGGATAGTGTTAAAACCAAGGAAGAGGCATATAAATTGGCTAGAAAAAGTAACAAACCTGAGGACTGGGAGAAATTTGGAATTCAACAGACGAGGACGAAGAGTTTAATTAAGAGGGGGAAAATAGAGTACGAGAGGAAACTTGCAGGGAACATAAAAACTGACTGCAAAAGCTTCTATAAATATGTGAAAAGAAAAAGATTAGTGAAGACAAATGTAGGTCCCTTGCAGTCGGAACAACAAGATCAAGATCGAGAGCACATGGTGAGAAAACACAGGAAGAAACATCGCGACATCGGAGAAAAGAACTTCAAAAACCAATCAGTGGAACATCAATACCAACTGACTTGGTAACAGCCATCACCCAGACCACCGCAACCGACGAAACAAAACAGGAAAATCAACCACCAAGAAAACCGGGGTCCACGTAAGTTTTCCACTCTACAATTTGTGCCTAGATTATCCAGCGGGTAAAAATTACCTAAATAACTGAAATCCCTATTGATAACAAAGAAAATTGGGTACTTACCAGATTTAAATCCAAAACGCGTCTAACCGCATCAGCGGACTCACCCCAACTGGCTTCAATACACAGCAGAGGTCTTCTACCACGTCCGGGATATGGCAAGGCAAACCGGCTATAACCAAGGAACCCCGAAACCGCAAAACAGCCCTAGCTGTCAAAGGAAAGATTTGGTGAGTATAAATCCCTGGAGCCCTAGAGTTTGACCTAGTTAGAGAGTAAGTGGGAGATGGGATGTTGTGTTTATTACCTGTAATAAAATATTCCCCATTGTTTAGCACCTTTTAGTAAGATTTTACAGTTTTATTGGAGTGTGGTTGTGTTATTTGTTTTCTTGAATAAAACCCAAACCTTCTTTGTACAAAACAGTTGTCTGCTGTACTTTATCATACCCCAATTAATAAATCCAAGGTCTAGAATCGAGGGAGTGGGAGCGATTCAAACACTCAGAAAGTCCGAGGTGAAGCTGACCCACACACCACCCCTTACAGAATGGCGACCACAGCAAGACCTTGCTCAAAAGGGTGTGATGCACTAGACAATGTTTTTGAAGAAAGAAGCAAAATGGAAGAGAGGATTTCCTCTTACATATTCAAGAAAGTCAATATAACAAAGAAATCGGTACTGAATCTATTGCGCGCTGAGCGTCCTCTGGGCACTGCAGCCAAATGGACTGAGAGTAAGGACCAAAAGCGCTATGTGGAGAAAGCAATATGGTTAGTCTGCCTACACCGACAGGTCCAGCAATTGGACAAGAAAGTCGAGTCGCTGGAGGCAGACCTCAGGGTGTCCGAGGAACATTTGAGTGGCAGAGCTATCATGGGAGAGAGATTATTTGAGGAGTGTACAGATCGATGAAGTAGAATTTTCATTATTTTATGCAATTCCACTGATGGTGATAAGGGCTGGAACTTTAACTTGGAGGCTGATAGGAAGCTGGGGGTCTGGATTGCAATCGGGAAACTGGGAGAACGGGTTTCCCTCAGGCCCTGCTGAATTTTACGGCAGGGCCTGATTAACATTTCTTTTCTGTTTCCACCCCACAGCCAGCCGAATTGAAAGGCTATCCGGTAGGTCATCATCATCATAGACAGTCCCTCGGAATTGAGGAAGACTTGCTTCCACTCCCAAAGTGAGTTCTTTGATGGCTGAACAGTCCGATATGAGAGCCAGAGACCCTGTCACAGGTGGGACAGACATTCATCGAGGGACGGGGTTGGTGGGGCTGGTTTGCTGCGCGCTCCTTCCGCTGCCTGCGCTTGGCCTCTTCATGCTCTTCGCGTTGGGACTCGAAGAGTCCGACGCCCTCCCGGATGTACTTTCTCCACCTCGCGCAGTCTTCGGCCAAGATCTCCCAGGTGTCAGTGGTGGTGTCACACTTTACCAGGGAGGCTTATAACGTTTCTGCTGTCCTCCTTTGGCCCGTTTACCATGAAGGAGCTCTGCATAAAGCATTTGCTTAGTGAGTCTCGTATCTGGCATGTGAACTATGTGGCCTGCCCAGCGAAGCTGATTGAGTGTGGTCAGTGCTTCAATACTGGGGATGTTAGCCTGGTTGAGGACACTGATGTTGGTACGCCTGTCCTCCCAGGGGATTTGCAGGATCTTGCGGAGACATCGTTGGTGATATATCTCCAGCGACTTGAGGTGCCTTCGATATATTGTCCATGCCTCAGCTCCATACAGGAGGGCGGGTATTACTACAGCCTGTAGACCATGAGCTTGTTGGTAGATTTGAGGGCCTGGTCTTCAAACACTCTTTTCCTCAGATGGCCGAAGGCTGCACTGGTGCACTGGAGGCGATGTTGAATCTCCGCGTCAATGTCTGCCTTTGTTGATAAGAGGTTCCCGGGATATGGGAAATGGTCCACGTTGTCCAGGGCCGCAATTGGAGGGCAGTGCTGAGCAGCGGTGACAGGCTGGTGGAGGACCTTTGTCTTACGGATGTTAAGCGTAAGGCCTATGCTTTCATATGCCTCAGTGAATACATTGACTATATCCTGGAGTTCAGCCTCAGAATTTGTGCAGACACAGGCGTCGTCCGCATACTGCAGCTCAACGACAGAGGTTGGAGTGATCTTGGACCTGGCCTGGAGGCGGCATAGGTTAAACAGCTTCCCATTGGTTCTGTAGTTTAGTTCCACTCCAGCGGGGAGCTTGTTGACTGTGAGGTGGAGCATGGTGGCGAGGAAGAGTGAGAAGAAGGTTGGAGCGATAACGCAGCCCTGTTTGACCCCGGTCCGGACGTGGAGTGGGTCAGTAATGGATCCATTGGTAAGACTCATGCCCTGCATATCATCGTGAAGCAGGCAAAGGATGTTGACAAACTTTTGGGGGCATCCGAAACGGAGGAGGACGCTCCATAGACCCTCACGGTTGACAGTGTCAAAGGCCTTTGTAAGATCGAAAAAGACCATGTATAAGGGCTGGCGCTGCTCCCTGCATTTTTCCTGCAACTGTCGCACTGCAAAGATCATATCTGTTGTGTCCTGTCGGGGATTTAATCCACACTGTGCTTCCAGGAGGAGCTCCTCTGCCACAGGGAGAAGACAATTGAGGAGAACTCTAACGACAACTTTCCCAGTGGCTGATAGAAGGGAGATTCCCCTGTAGTTGCCGCAGTCGGACTTGTCCCCTTTTTTATAAATGGTCACGATCACTGCATCTCTGAGATCTCCCGGCATGCTCTCCTCCCTCAAGATGAGAGAGATGAGTTCATGTATCCGTGCCAACAGTGCCTCTCCACCATCCTTTAGCGCCTCAGCAGGGATTCCATCCACACTCCTAGCCTTGCTATTCTTGAGCTGTTTTATGGCTTTGCAACGTTGGGGTTTCACTGAGTTGGTGACGGGTCGCGTGCTGCGGGATGGAGTCAAGAACACTTGAGTCAAGGGCAGAGTCTCGATTGAGGAGATCTTCAAAGTGCTACTTCCATCGGGCTCTGACAGCCTCGGTGTCCTTGATGAGTGTTTCCCCATTCTTGGGCAGGAGTGGGATGGGGCCTTGGGCGTTTGGACCATAGATGGCTTTGACTGCAGCGAAGAATCCTCGCATATCATAGCTGTCGGTCAGTTGTTGTATCTCCTGTGCTTTCTCCATCAACCACCTGTTCTTTAGGTCCCGGGTTTTTGTTGGACCTGAGCCTTGAGCCAACTGTAATGTTGTTTTGCACCTCCCAAGTTGGGTTGTTGCTTGAGGCTTAGAAATGCTTTGCGCTTGCGATCTATTAGTTCTTCGATCTCCTGATCATTTTCATCAAACCAGTCCGGATGTTTTCTGGTTGAGTGACCAAGTATCTCTTCACAGGCACTGGTTATAGAGGCTTGGAGGGCAGACCAAGCGCTGTGGGCATTCAGCATCTCAGGGTCATCAAGGCACGCCAGATTGGCTGTGAGGTACTGGCTGTATAGGACTCTCTTAGCTGGGTCTCTAAATGCTCCGGCATTAACTTTTTTGCGGAACTGCTTCTGCTGTTCCCTCTGCTTTGGGGCAATGTTAATGTTGATGATGGATCAGATTAGGCGGTGGTCCGTCCAGCATTTGTCAGCTCCTGTCATGGCACGTGTGATGTGCACTTGCGATCCCTGGCTCGGACGATGACATAGTCAAGCAGGTGCCAGTGTTTGGAGAGAGGGTGTTGCCACGATGCCTTGTATTTGTCCCTCTGGCACAACAGGGTGTTGGTGATGAGGAGTTCATGTTCTTGACATTTTGTCAGGAGTAGGGTACTGCTGGAGTTGGCTTTCCCTACCCTCTCTCTGCCAATCACGCCGCCCCAGAGGGCTGTGTCTTTGCCAACCCTGGCATTAAAATCACCCAAGAGGATCAATTTGTCGCGGGATAAGGATGTCTCGAGGTTGGAATAAAAACCCTCTTTAGCCTCATCTGTTGCATCAAGTGTAGGGGCGTGCGCACTGATGACTGCAGCATTAGGTAGGCCTGCAGCATTAGGCCCCTGCCGAGAGCAGAGAGGAGGGAGGGAGGAATCAGGATCAGGGAGGAATCAGAGGCCGGAGAGGGAGTCGGGATCAGAAGGCTGGAGGGGAGCCGGGACCTGGATCGGTAGGCCAGAGCAAAGGCCGGGGGTCAGTAGGCCGGAGGGGGGAATAGAACATTGGGGGTCTCGTGATGGAGGGGGGGTGGGGTGGTGGGTGGTGTCAGAGGCCTCGTCGGGGTGATCAGAGGCCTCGTAGGAGGGGGTGGGAGTGGGTAGGGAGGCCAGTGGGAGATCGGAAGGGTCGGGGGGGTGTCTGATCAAGAGGGGTTGGTGAGGCAGGGACCCTGGATTCAGCAGGTAAGTGGAAAGGCATTTACCTCTTGGATTTGGCAGTCCTCGCCTCCCTTTAGCTGGCAGATTCCCCGAGGCCAGCCAGCCAGAGTTAAATTTAAAATGGAGATTCAAAATAGAGACACAGCTTCATTATAATATTTAAAGTGCCAATCCGCTTCCTGAGTTAGCCGCCCGCCCCATGTCGCACCTCTGTTAAAATCCGAAGTGGGCGGGTTGGGGGTCGGGATTCTTATTTTTAACACATTAACTGACCACCCAACCCCAAACCACCCGTTTTTTGGGATTAAAATTCCCAACATGTTTTGTACATGGGAAAGAGGTTGACAAGGCCCTGGTATGATATTTCATTCACAGAGGGTTTCAACAGACCTGCTCAAGCACATAGTTACTACACACAACAAATATATATTTTTTATCACTTCAACTATACAATACAAAATCTCTTTCAAAGTAAACATTTTCCATTTATCTGATAGCTGCCAGTTCCATTAATGGCTTTGGACAGATTGTTAGCAGTATGTGTCACTAGATAATGATATAAACCGGTTGGATCCTGCTGACTGAATACCAGTGTAAAGCTAGAAAGGCATCTGAATGTTTCTCTTCATACAGTTTAGCTACTACTCCAAGCTTAGGATCAGGCTGTTCTATTTATGTATGTTTCCCCTCTGTGTGTGCCAGAAAGAGAAAATGTTACAAGAGACATTTAGAAACAATAATACTTGTTTTAATAATTGGTAAACTAACAGAATGTACAAGTATATGTGTTTCAAACAGGCCCATGTGGTCATTTGAGTGGTAAATGCAATTCCCAGCACTGGAAACATAAGGCAGACACATTGAAATTATGCAGAAAACAGGAACTCTGAATTATATTGATTCTGGTTTGGAAACAGGATATTGGAAAATGCATAGAAGCTTCATCAGCATCTGGATTCTGACAACGGTTCTACACTCAAAACGTTGCTGTCTTTTTTCAGATGCTTATAGATTGGATGTTTATTTCCAGCAATTTATTTTTTTACATTATTTTGGATTTCTGGCTTTTGCAGCTATTCTTTCCATCTAATCATTTAATTCAGTGTTTTTCTTTAGTCCCTACAAAGCCAAAGACCGCCCTAAGTGGAGGAAGTGCATCCGGGAGAGAGCTGAGCACCTCGAGTCTCATCGCCGAGAGCATGCAGAAATCAAGCGCAGGCAGCGGAAAGGGCGTGTGGCAAACCAGTCCCACCCATCCTTTGCCTCAAAGGCTATCTGTCCCACCTGTGACAGGGACTGTGGTTCTCGTATTGAACTGTTCAGCCATCTAAGGACTCATTTTTAGAGTGGAAGCAAGTCTTTCTCGATTCCCAGGGACTGCTTATAATGATGATCTTGGACATGTGTCTCGCATAATCCCAGGAGCTACAGAAGCATCAATGAATCATTAATGAAGCTTTTAAGATAAATGCTATAATACTGTTATATCTGGGGATGAGATTCAAAGTCTATGAGGCCGAAATTGGTAGACATACCGCTGACATACCACCCAAAATCGCGAAATTGAACAAAAGTTATTTACATACCGCCCGGCGGGAAATTCATCAGCGGCATACCACCGGGCGGTATGCATACCGTCCGCCCACACGGAGTACCCTGCAGACCGCCCAAAAGTCTAACATTGGTAGCATACCGCCAATATACCACCATCTGAAAAAAGGTGGTTTTATGTCGAAGTTATGTCGGCGGTATGTAAAATAAAATGGTCCTCCCCCCCCACAGGATCTATTCCTCCCCCCAGTGATCTATTTCTCTCGCCACCTCCCCCCCCCCTCCCCTACCGAGATATAGACCTTCTGCCCCCAGAGATCTAAACCCCCCCCAGAGAAATCTAATCCACCCCCCACGGAGGTCGAATCCCCCCCCCCAGAGATCTATTTCCCCTCCTCCCCAGAAAAATGTGAAAATAAATAAATAAATAACAATATAAGTATTATAAATAAATCCAAAACACTGCACAAAACAATTAAAAATCTAAACCTACCTTGAGACACATACCTGCGATCCGACATCGGCAGTCTCTGGCCTGCAGATTGCCCTTCCGGGGGTGTTGGGGTTGTGGTGGGGGGAGGGGTGTGGTGGGGGCGGCGGAGGTCGATGGAAGAGCGCCCGTGCGCAGAACTCGGGACCCAAAGAGTCCCGAGTCCCAGACAACTTACCCGACACCGCGGGAGCAGACCATCCGTCGCACTCCGCTGACACACCGCTCAGGGCTGCCCGGACCAATGTTGCCGGCACTCCGCCCCAGCGGTACCGGGCGGTGCAAATTGACTGACCACCACGAGACCGCCGAGAATTGGGCGGTCCGCCAAGCTCGGGCCCAATGAATTTGAATCTAAAGTAGGATAAATTAGACTTTTTCTGATTTTTAGTTTTTGCATATTTTGCCAGTTCAGATCACTTTGGATTTCAGCAGCAGCTCTAGCTGTGAGTTAAAGATACGGTGGAAGATCAAAGGCCTGCTTTCTTGGTCAATGAATGATGTACAGCATAGGGAACTCCAAAGAGAGGAAAATCAAATAAATTTTTTAAACATTTATTAAGCTGGGACTTATTTTAAAGAAAATTTTGGATCAGACAGAACTGCATATAATAGTGGCTGTCTCCAAGGGATATCTTTAACTTATTTTTGATATCTTCTACAGTGAGAAAAGTGTATTACTTGCAAAAAACAGAAAAGCTGCCATTTGAAAACAAATCCCAGCTGAGAACCAAATGCTTCTTCAACCTTTAGCCACTAAACTAATTACCATGGGACTTTTCACTCCAAGGCACGTTGCTAATATAGCAGAGGTTCATAAATAGGTTATGTTAAATGTTCAGGGCCCTGTAATGCTCTCTTTTCATAAGAAAAACAGGTATAATTAGCAGATTTACATTGTAATTTGTGATCCACTACCAAAATTGCAAGACAGTTTTGAAATATGCAAGCTCTGAGAATATAATTTCTGGAAGGAAATTTAAACGAAGACAGATCACTTGCAATAATGGGAGTAGAAATTTGTCTGGGTCCAATCAGCACGCCCCCCAACCTGCAGGCCTGAGGCTGGTCCAAAATTGGGCTTCGGCCACCATTTCACTAATTGAGGTGAGCTGCCGCTGCTTGTCGTGCCTCCACAGGCAGCTGGCTCATTTCAGAAGATGAATTTTGAGCCGCTTGCCTCACCCGCACCAGCCCTCAGGTAAGTGCCAGTGGGAGAAAACAGTGGAAAGGGAGAGAGGGAAATTGTAAAGTCCTTACACAATACCACAACTCCACACGAGGCACATTCTATGGACAAGGTCACTCTGTGACCTGTACCTTTATTCACAGGACCAAGAAGTGATGATCCTGCGTGGGACCTCCCTTTATATACCTGGATGACCAGGTGAGGAGTGTCTCCCACAAGTTCACCCCCTGTGGTCAAGGTGTGCATTTCTCAAGTATATACAGTATTGCAGTGTTGTTACATGAAGGTTGCATACATGACATCACCTCCCCCCCAATGTCTTATTGGGATCACAGGTTAAGTCTTTCGGGTGGTCTGCGCTCCCTCGTGGAGCGCTGAAGTTGGGGCTCTGGCTGTTGAGCCTTGGCTTGCGTGTCTGTCACCTGTGGTGATTCTGGCCTGTCCGGGCTTACCGCAGGGACTGTGCATGCTGCTGAATGTTCTTGTTGCTCATTCACTGGCGGTGGTGTGAATACCATCTCATGATCTTCCTCAGGTTCCTCAGAGTCCATGCTGAACCTTTTTTTTACTCGGTCCAGATGCTTGCGGCATATCTGCCCATTGTTAAGTTTAACCATGATGACCCTATACCCCTCTTTGTCTATTACAGTACCTTCAAGCCATTTGGGCCCCAAAGCATGATTGAGAACAAATACGGGGTCACCAATTTCTAGACATCTCCCCCTTGAATTACGGTCATGGTACTCATTTTGGGACTGGCGCTTGCCTTCAACAATGTCGGACAAGACAGGATGAATGAGGGACAGCCGAGTTTTGAGTGTACATTTCATAAGGAGCTCCGCGGGCGGGAACCCCGTCAGCGAGTGCGGTCGGGACCTATAGTCCAGCAGGAGGCGCAATAGGCGGCATTGAAGGGAGGGACCTTGAATCCTGAGCATGCCTTGTTTTATGATTTGGACCGCATGTTCCGCCTGGCCAAATGGAGGCCGGCTTGAATGGTGCTGTCCTGACATGGTTAATGTCATTACCCGACATGAACTCCTGGAATTCGTAGCTAGTGAAACATGGCCATTATCGCTAACAAGGATGTCCGCAAGACCATGGGTCGCAAAGACCGCACGTAGACTCTCCACAGTGGTGGATGTCGTGCACGAATTCAAAATGATGCATTCGATCCATTTCGAATACACATCAACCACAATGAGAAACATTTTCCCCATGAACAGGCCCGCGTAGTCTATGTGAATGCGTGACCATGGCCACGGGCTGAGCGGGGCCTCCCTGGAGGCATTTCCCAGCTGAGCACACGTCGTGCACATGCGAACACAGTGTTCCAGGACTGAATCAATTCCTGGCCACCAAACGTGTGACCGGGCAATGGCCTTCATCAGCACGATGCCTGGGTGCTCGCTGTGGAGTTCCCTGATGAAAACTTACCTGGCCCTCTGGGGCATGATGACCCAGCTGCCCCATAGTAGGCAGTCGGCTTGGATGGAGAGCTCATCCATCCGCCTGTGAAACGGTCTGACCTCCTCAGAGCATGCTCCGTGTGCGGCTGCCCAAACCTCAGTCAGGACACATTTCTTAATCAAAGATAGGAGGCGATCTCTGTTGGTCCAGATTTTGATCTGGCGAGCTGTGATGGGGGAGCCTGCGCTGTCAAAGGCATCAACGGCCATGACCATCTCAACACTTTGCTCCGCTGCCCCCTCAGTGGTGGCCAGTGCAAGCCTGCTGAGCGCTTCAGCGCAATTTTCAGTGCCGGGCCGGATGGAGTAGTCATACGCAGCCAGAGTGAGAGCCCATCGCTGCATGCAAGTTGACGCAGTGGCATTGACAGCCTTGCTGTCTGACAACAGGGATGTTAGTGGCTTGTGGTCCATCTTTAATTCAAATCTCCTGCCAAAAAGGTACTGGTGCATCTTTTTCACCCCATAGACACATGCGAGTGCTTCCTTCTCAATCATCCCATATCCACATTCTGCTTGAGAGTGCGACCTGGAGGCATAAGCCACAGGTTGGAGTTGCCCCTCAGCATTGCACTGCTGCAACACGCACCCAACCCCATAGGACGATGCATCACATGTCAGAACCAATTTCTTACAGGGGTCGTACAGGGTCAACAATTTATTTGAACAGAGTAGATTACACGCCCGATTGAAAGCCCGTTCTTGACAGTCTCCCCAAAACCAATCCCAACTCTTACGCAGGAGCACGTGTAGCGGCTCCAACAATGTGCTTAAGTTCGTCAGAAAGTTCCCAAAATAGTTCAAGACTCCCAGAAATGAACGCAACTCCGATGTGTTGCAGGGCCTGGCCGCTCGTCGAATTGCCTCTGTTTTGGATTCGGTAGGCCGAATCCCATCTGCTGCAACCCTCCTGCCCAGAAACTCAACTTTGGGAGCCAAAATCACACTTACATTTAGACTTCTTGAGTCGCAGGCTACCCGATCCAGTCGGCGTAGCACCTCTTCCAGTTGTGGAGGTGTTCCTCGGTGTCCCGACCCGTGATGAGGATATCGTCCTGGGATACGATCGTTCCAGGAATGGATTTGAACATGCTTTCCATGTTTCTTTGAAAGATCGCGGCCGCTGATCGAATGCCAAACGGACACCTGTTGTAAACAAACAGTCCCTTGTGCGTGGTGATTGTGGTCAGTAGTTTGGATTCATCGGCCAGTTCTTGGGTCATGTAGGCTGAAGTGAGGTCCAAATTAGTGAACAGCTTGCCGCCTGCCAGCGTGGCAAAAAGGTCCTCCGCTCTCGGAAGCGGGTATTGGTCTTGTAGTGACACCTGGTTGATAGTGGCCTTGTATTCGCCACAGATCCTGACCGAACTATTCACTTTTAGGACGGGAACAATGGAGCTCGCCCAGTTGCTGAATTCAACGGGCGAGATGATGCCCTCTCTCAGCAAATGGTCCAACTCGCTTTCAATTTCCTCCCGCATTACATACTGCACAGCTCTGGCTTTGTGGTGCACTGGTCTGGTGTCCGAGGTGATGCGAATCACTACTTTGGTACCTTTGAACGTCCCAACGCCAGGTTGGAATAGCGACTCAAATTACTGCAGGACCTGTGAGCATGAACTTCGCTCCACAGATGACATGGCGTGCACATCCTCCCATTTCCAGTTCATCTCAGCTAGCCAGCTCCTCCCCAACAGTGCGGGACCATTGCCCGGGACAATCTAGAGCAGCAGCCGGTTCACCGATCCATTGTGTGTGACCGCCAACATTGCACTGCGTAGCACTGGAATGACTTCTTTGGTGTACGTCCGTAATTGAGTCTCAATGCATTCTAGTTTGGGTCTGCTGGCTTTGAGTGGCCATAGCTTTTCGAATTGTTGAACGCTTATGAGTGACTGGCTGGCCCCCGTGTCCAGCTCCATGTGTACTGGGATGCTGTTTAATAGGACCTTCATCATCATAGGTGGCGTTTTGGTATATGAGCTGTGAACTTCAGCATCCATTGATTTGCCCCACGTGTCATCCTGCCTCGCAGACCCCTCTTCTGGTCCATCCACCTCGTAAATTAGCCTGGTCACAGGCTTCCTGCACATTCTGGCTAAATGGCTAGTGAGGTTACAATTTCTGTAGGCGAACTGTTGAAACCTGCAAGTCCGAGCAGCATGTCTGCCCCCACACCTCCAGCATGAACTGAGATTCCCATTGTTGTGAACAAAAGAGCTGTTACCAGGCATTCCTCGCTAATTGTCCCTTTGACTGCTCTTGAGCACCCTGTTAGTGGGAGTCAATGGCCCCATCCCAGAACGCATTGTCCACTGGGATAGCGTAAATGTCCGTTCAGCCTGCCATTCTCTGTGTTGAAAACCTATTCTGGGGCTATTGCTGCCTGGGATGTGTTGAATTGCCCTTGCCTGCCTGCTGGGCTCTGAGTCGCATTTATGATATTGACCCCCTGATCCATTGCCACGTTGGAGTCAGAGTTGCATGCGTATATTATCTTGGGTTCCTCCTCCCCCGCCATAAAAGTCTGAGCCAGCAACGCCGCCACTTCCAAGGTCAAGTCCTTGGTCTCGATTAACTTTCTGAAAATCCCGGCATGACCAATACCCTCAATAAAGAAATCCCTTAGCATCTCCCCCCTGCAGGCGTCTGTGAACTTACAGAGGCTGGCCAAGCGCCGGAGGTCCGCAACGAAGTCCGGTATGCTCTGTCCTTCCCGACGTCGGTGGGTTTAAAATCTGTGTCGGGCCATGTGTATGCTGCTCGCCAGTTTGAGGTGCTCACCGATTAGGTTGCTGAGCTCTTCAAAGGTTTTGTCCGCCAGCTTCTCGGGTGCTAGCAGGTCTTTCATGAGCGCGTAAGTCTTAGATCCACAGCTGGTCAGTAGATGAGCCCTTCGCTTGTCGTCCTTCGTGACAAAGCTCTGCTGAAGCCTCTCAATGAAATCATCCCAGTCCTCACCAACACAGTACTGTTCCTCTGTGCTACCGGTGGCCATTCTCGTGGGTCGTTGATTCCCGTTTCTCATCGCCACTGTAAAGTCCTTACACAATACCACAAATCCACACGAGGCACATTCTATGGACAAGGTCACTCTGTGACCTGCACCTTTATTCACAGGACCAAGAAGTGATGACCCTGCGTGGGACCTCCCTTTATATACCTGGATGACCAGGTGAGGTGTGTCTCCCACAAGTTCACCCCCTGTGGTCAAGATGTGCATTTCTCAAGTAGATACAGTATTGCAGTGGTGTTACATGAAGGTTACATACATGACAGAAATTGCAACCGGTTGGAGTGCTGTGGAGCTGGGAGCAACTCACTCCTGCAATTCCTGGCTTCACGTGAAGTTTAATTTTTTTTAAAATTTATCTCTTCAGTGCTGGCCGGTTCCTAGGCTGCATCCATGCCAGGAAAAGGTGAACAGAGTAGGCCTGGAGCCTGGTCAGCTCAGGACTGCCCATTTTCACAGAGAGGTCCTAAAACAGGCATTCGGACCCTCATTAACCTATGCAAGAAGCCTAATGCCTGTTTTAGGTGCCTGAAAATCGTCTGATACTAATATGGCATAATTGATTATTTTTCCCATTGTTTTCTGCAACAAGAATCATTTTTTACCCCATGATCTTTTAATACATCTCAAGCCACTTAACCAGCATAAATGTTGAAAAGTTTGTTAATCTACTTTTTTGATAAACTTAGTGAAGGGAGAAAAATACAGTTTGTGTGGCCAGAATTTTTATCTGGAGACCTGCTGGGAGTGGGAGGGCCCAGTAGTTAATGGGAAACCCGAAAGTAATTGCAGCACGTCTGTCAATGGCTTTTTAACTCAACCACTGCATTTACATCTGACTTCCGTGATTCTGACCAATTAATGCGTGCGGGCGTGATGACAAGGTACATGGATCTATTTTGGCTGAAGTATTTAACGGAACACTGCAAAGGTGACAGTTGAAGGATTGTGGAGGTGAGGGGAAACAGAGGAAGCAAGAATGGAATCGCAACATGAGAAGGCCAAGCCTCGATTCAGTGATGCCTCCCTAGACCTGATGCTTCAGTGTATAAAAGCCCACAGGGAGATACTATTCCCTGTTGATTGGAGGAAGAAGCCAAACTCAGAGACCAAGAAGGCATGGCTGGAGATTGCTGGGAAGGTCAGCAGCAGGGGTGTGGTGCCACACTCCTGGATGCAGTGCTGGAAGCAGTTTAATGACCTAATGAGGGCAGGAAAGGCGAGTACAAAGGTACATTAAATTACATCCTGCATGTCACCCTAACCCCCTCACTTTGCCTTCCCAAGCTTACTCCTGTATAATCACTCCTCACACCAACATACCTTGCAGGTGCTCCCATCCCTCTCTATGCACTTACTCACATCCCCATCTGACCATCCACCATTGATACTCATCTTCATCTTAATGCAATGTCACACCTCTCCCTCATTGTCACCCTCAACAAATGTTGTCCATTCATGCGTTCCACTCATTCCATGACTCTCATTCAAAGGTTTCTTGGTTCCTTCCATGCAGGAGAAGAGAGCACAGAACATCCAGGAAAGGCAGCAAACTGAAGGTGGCCTTCCAGTCATCGGCACACTGACAGATGCAGAGGAGGATGCATTGGAGATAAGCTGAGTGCCGGCGTGCTTGGAGATTGGAGATGGAAAGATGGGGCCAGCTACCTGGTGACAGAATTAAATATGAGACAGCTACATGGCATACAAAAGTCACTCATGTTGACTTGATGTCAGCAGCTAGTGAAATATGATCATGTGCATAATGTTCACTTAAACCATTCTTACCATGACATTTCTAATTCATGTTTTTACTCTGGAGGACGACAACAACTTCTCAGAGGAGGTCACTTGTGGTTGCAGACGAGCTGCACATTGATGGAGTGGAAGCCCTTACGGTTCACCAACACTCCTGAGTGATCTGGGGGTGCCTTGAATGCCACATGTATGCAGTCAATGATGCCCTGCACCTGTGGGAAGCCAGCCAGAGCCGAAAACCTGAGTGCCCGTTCATTCTGACTGGCTGCGTTGGTGGCAAATTGTACATAACTGCCTGCCCTGCCAAAAATGGCATTGGTCACCTGGTAATTCATTTGTAGGCGGCCGACTGCATAACGCTGCAAATATCTGCTGCAGATCTCTAGAAGTAGTCTGAGGCGAAGAAGTTGAGGTCAGTGGTCACTTTGACAGTCACTGGTAAAGTGTGGCCACCCACTTGGCAGCAGGTTTTCTTCCAGCAGGCTGTAAATACCTACCTGCGCCTCCTGAGGCACTGGCGTTCGGACATGTCAAGAAAGCTGATCCTTTGGTTATTACCATGTGTTGGAGAATCGCCTCCTGCGAGCTGCACCCCTGTGCTCATTCCCTCTCTCCTGTGGAGCAGCAAGTCAGTGAGGAGAAGACTGTTGCTGCTCCAGCTGGTGCTGCTAGTGGTGTTGCTCCTGCTGCTCATCTTGGTCCTCATCTGAGGTTCCAGGTGAAACAGCATAAGCAACACCCATCCGAATCTGATATACAACAGAAAGCGAAGATCAGGCACACAAACATCCAATGTAGTAAAAGTCATCTCCAAAAGTAGTAGAAATCATCTGCAAATTTCTGAAAGCAAACTCTCAGAACAGGTGCTATGAGCAAAAGCCTTTCCCTTAGGCAAGGAAACAAGTTTGAGGTCTCAGTACTTGTGGAATTATTTGCCTCTCAATGGTTTAGCCCCCTCAACTATCACTGTGCTCTCGCCTTGCTTTCACTGGTGAGGTCCAGGAAGCCCGGGAATCCCATGCACCCAGTTAAAGTTGAAAACCCCTGTTAAAAAAGCTGTCAATTACCTTTTAATGTCTTTAAATTTGCAACCCGCCTCTCCCAAGAGGGTTTCTCACACACAGCTGAATGTGCTCCAATTAAATGCGGAAGTCAGTCAGTTGAAGCCGGCTTCCTCATGCGATGTCAATTTCAGTTCTTTTAAGCACCCATCGTTTCCAAACCCACTCACTATTTGCAGTTAAAATTCCCCCCTAAGTGTCCGTTCAATATATACTATTCTCACAAATCCCGTGGGAGGACAAATGCACCAACATTAGCGTTCTCGACCAGGCCAACATCCCCAGCATTAAAGCACTGACCACACTTGATCAGCTCCGCTGGGCAGGCCACATTGTTCGCATGCCAGACACGAGAATCCCAAAGCAAGCGCTCTACTCAGAATTCCTTCACAGCAAACGAGCCAAAGGTGGGCAGAGAAAACGTTACAGAGACACCCTGAAAGCCTCCCTGAAAAAGTGTAACATCCCCACTGACACCCGGGTGTCCCTGGCCAAAGACCATCCTAAGTGGAGGAAGTGCATCTGGGAGGGCGTTGAGCACCTTGAGTCTCATCGCCAAGAGCATGCAGAAATCAAGCGCAGACAGCGGAAAGAGCGTGCGGCAAACCTGTCCCACCCACCCTTTCCCTCAGCGACTATCTGTCCCACCTGTGACAGGGACTGTTGTTCTCGTATTGGACTGTTCAGCCACCTAAGGACTCATTTGTAAGAGTGAAAGCAAGTCTTCCTCGATTCCGAGAGACTGCCTATGATGATGATGACTCTTTTGCACTTCATATTGTGTTCCCATCACTAATGTTATCATCATAGACAGTCCCTCGGAATCGAGGAAGACTTGCTTCTACTCTTAGAATGAGTCCTTAGGTGGCTGATAAGGCTTTATCTCTTCCTGCATTTCTAATGGGACACTGGACCAGCTCCCGTGAAGCACACAATTTTTTACTAAGAACAGTAAGGAGTCCTGGCTCATCCAGGTTCTAATCTGTCAGGCTGTAACAGGTGATTGCTCACTCTCGAATGCTTCCATTATCAAGACTAAATCTGCAGGCTGTGGCATTTCCACCCCCATGGTGGGCAATGGCAGCCTACTGAGAGCAATGACACAGTTTTCTGTGCCTGGCCTGTGGCAGATGGCGTAGTTGTATGCGGACAACGTGAGCGCCCATATCTGGATGCGGGCCGATGCATTCGTATTTATCCCCTTACTTTCAGAAAAGAGGGATATCAGTGGCTTATTGTCAGTTTCCAATTCAAATTTGAGCCCAAACAGATATTGATGCATTTTCTTTACCCCATAAACACACGCTAACACTTCTTTTTCAATCATGCTGTAGGCCCTCTCAGTCTTAGACAGACTTCTGGATGCATAAGCAACCGGTTGCAATTTCCCAGATTCATTCGCTTGTTGCAATACACATCCGACCCCATATGACGACGCATCGCATGCTAGTACCAAACGCTTACATGGATCATACAACACAAGCAATTTGTTTGAGCATAACAGTTTTCTAACTTTTACAAAGACATTTTCTTGGCTTTTACCCCATACCCATTCGTCTTGTTTACACAGTCAGGCATGTAGTGGCTCTAACAGTGTGCTGAGACTCGGTAAGAAGTTACCAAAATAGTTCAGGAATCCTAGAAACGACCGCAGTTCCATCACATTCTGTGTGTTCGGTGCATTCTCGATTGCCTCCATCTTCGAATCGGTGGGCCTGATGCAGTCCGCCGCGATTCTTCTCCCCAGGAACTCCACTTCAGGCACCAGGAAAACGCACTTCAAGCATTTTAACCTGAACATTGAGCCGACTAAGAACCTCCTCCAGGTTCTGCAGATGCTCGACTGTGTCCCGACCCGTAACCAAGATGTCGTCCTGGAAGACTATGGTGCGCGGGACCGACTTCAGTAAGCTTTCCATGTTTCTCTGGAATATCGCCGTAGCTGATCAAATCCCAAATGGGCATCTGTTGTAAGTGAAGAAATCCTTGTGCGTGTTGATGCAGGTGAGACCCTTCAATGACTTCTCCAGCTCCTGCGTCATGTAGGTCGAGGTTAAGTCCAGCTTCGTGAACGTCTTTCCTCCCGCCAGCGTCACAAAAACGTCGTCTGCCTTTGGTAATGGGTATTGATCCTGCAGAGAGAAATGATTGATATTTACTTTGTAATCATCACAGATTCTGATGGTGCCATCTCCCTTGAGGACTGGAACAATTGGACTGGCTCACTCGTTGAATTCGATCGGCGAAATGATGGCCTCTCGTAGCAGCCGGTCCAGCTCCACCCTCTCTCTCATCATGTACGGTACTGCTCTCGCTTTGTGATGGATGGGTCGTGCCCCCGGAATTAGGTGGATCTGCACTTTTGTTCCTTGGAACTTCCCAAGCCTGGTTCGAACAGCGAGGGGAATTTGTTTGAGACCTGGGCACACGAAGTGTCGTCAACGGACGAGAGCACTCGGACGACGTCCCAGTTCCAGTATATCTTTCCCAGCCAGCTCCTGCCGAGCAGCGTGGGGCTATCGCCCGGTACCACCCAGAGTAGTATCTTGTGCACCGCTCCATCGTAGGAGACCTTTACAGTAGCACTGCTGATTACGGGAATCAGTTCCTTAGTGTAAGTTCTCAGTTTAGTGCGAATGGGAGTCAGGACTGGCCTTGAGGCATTGCTGCAACACAATTTATTGAAAGTCTTTTTGCTCATAATGGACTGGCTTGCGCCCATGTCCAGATCCATTGGCACCGGGAGTCCATTTAATTCAACCTTCAGCATTATCGGAGGAAACTTTGTGGTAAATGTGTGCACCCCATATACCTCTGCCTCCTCGGTCTGAGGCTCTGGTACATCATGATCCGCCATGGATCTGTCCTCCTCTGCAACATGGTGGTTTGCAGGAGTTGCAGGGTTTGCAGCTCACCTGCACATACGTTCGAGGTATCCCATTGTTCCACAGCCCTTGCAAACTTATCCTTTGAAATGGCATGAAAGGAAATGATGATCACCCCCGCAGTGCCAACAATGTGTTAATGGCCTTGCATTCATCACCCTTGATGGTGGACTCTGAGACATCTGCGGACGTGCAGCTGCAGGCATGTGAGGCCTGTCCTGTAAGTTGTGATTTGAAAACAACATCATTTTGTTCACAGTAATTGTAGCAGCACTCGTGTGCTGAGAGATTTGATTGGTATTGTCACTGGTGGCAATGAATACCTGGGCCATCGCTATGGCTTTACTCAAGGTTGGGGTCTCTACAGTCAAATGTTTGCGATGTATCACTTCTTGGCCAATGCCAAGGACAAAGAAGTCCCTGAGTGTGTGCTCCAAATGTCCTTCAAATTGGCAATGTCCTGCAAGGCATGTTAGCTCGGCGACATAGCTCGACACTTCCTGACCTTCAGAGCTTTTATATGTGTAGAACCGGTACCTGGCCATCAGAACGCTTTCCTTCGGGGCCAGATGCTCCCGGACCAGTGTGTATAAATCATCGTATGATTTCTCCGTGGGTTTCGCTGGAACAAGCAGATTTTTCATGAGGCCATATGATGGTGCCCTGCAAACGGTGAGGAGAATCGCCCTTCATATGGCAGTGTTCACTTCTCCTTCCAGCTCGTTGGCCAAGAAGTATTGATCGAGTCGCTCCACGAAGGTTTCCCAATCATCTCCCTCTGAAAATTTCTCCAGGATGCTCACTGTTCTCTGCATCATTGGTTTCGTCATCTGTATCTCATCGCCAGTTGTTATGTATGATTAAAGAGTCTGACTGGATACTGTGAGCTCAAAGTAAAGTGTGACCTTTGGCTTTCATTGCAGGTCTCCAGAGTGCCTCTCCAGACTGTGAGGCCTCCTTAACTGCAGGTGCTCCCAAGGGATTGTGGGATCCCTTGGGACTCCAGGGATGAGCTCTCTGGTGGTTACACAAGTTATTTACAGGTTTACATATATAACAGTAACGTTGCACATTCTTATCATTACATTTGTAATTCATGTCTTTATTCTCCCACAGTTCCATCAGGTGCTTCCCCCCTGCCCCCCTCCCAACCCCTGTCCAGCCGGAGGAGGAAGATGACTCGTCAGAGGTAGTTCCACTCTCTGAAGGTGCACTGTCACACAACGCATGTGCACCCAGCACCAGCTCAGATACGCACACCTCGTTGCATCCAGCGAGACATAGACTCGTGTTGTCATCTGGTATTTCACATATCACAAGTGAGCAAGAGCAGATGATGGAGACAGGGACAGCGGTGGAGAGTCATCGCTGGAGGGCGCAGGAGGCCCACAGCTCTGCTCAGCTGCATGCAGATGCTGAACCTCAGGGGACATTGAGAAAGAGGGTGATCTTGCAGGAGCAGCAACAAATGGTTGAGGCTCTGGCAGCTTTTACAGCCACGATTTGTGTGACTGCACAGAGAATGGAGGAGTCCATCTCCAACATAGATAGGTTGGCCACCTAGATGGGGCAGCAAATGTGCTAGTCAAACAAGTACATGCTTGCTGTCAACAGCAGCTTGCAGACACAGGTGAAGAAGGAGCAGTCTTTAAAGTAGTCAGCTTTACCAAAATAAAATATGTCATGGAAAATTTTTTTTTTAATTCTCATTTTATGTCAATTTTTCCACTGCTCTCTACTTCTCATTTGACCTTGTTGGGCTACAGTTCTACAGGTGCCAGTTGCTCACCAATACCATGTCCCAGTGAATATTATACATGTGTGTGCCTCAATGAAGAATATCAACAGCTGGTGGCTGTGGGAGTGTTATAGGTTAGCCTGGCCTTAACCTCACCTGACATCCACCATACTTGTGTGCTTCTGACAGAGGTCACTGACTAGCAATCAGAGCTGGAACCTTGTCTGATGTTCCTCTTTCTGAGCCACGAGCCTTGAGGCTAATTGCAGCACCCCTCTGCTAGCTCAGCACTGAGTGGGGATCAAAGCTGGAATATATTTCATCTGTATAGCTTAGCTACTCATTCTTTTAACCAAGTAATCCATTGGGGAAGCTTTGAAATAATAATTTTAAGAAAATCTAATAAGTAACAAAATGGTAACAAACAAGATCTTCCGCTTAGTTCTATAAACTATGCTGTTTTCTAGAAATGTTTGGGTAGATTTTCCACTTCACTTCTCCAATCAACATCACAAGCAACTTCTGCACTTGCCAGTGTCCTGTGCCAAGTCCATTGCTACTAGAGCACTAAATCCAGTTCCTACAATATTCTTTCCAGCTATCAGATGTTAGGCCAAGGCCCAGTCTGCTCTTCCCTGAATGGTAAAGTTCCCATGGCATTATTTGAAGAAGAACATGGACTTCAGCCAGTTCCTGGTTGATATTTATCCCTCAATGAATATCTCTAAATGCTAACCTTGTTTCTCGGTCCACAGATTCTGCTTGACCTGCTGAGTGTTTCCAGCATTTTCTGTTTTTATATCACTGAAAAACAGATTATCTAGTCATTTATCTTGCTGCAGTTTGTGGGACCTTCCTGTGTGCATATTGACTGTCGCGTTTCTCTGCTTTATAACATTGATGACCTTTAAAAGCACTTAATTGGCTGTGAAACACTTTAAGTAGACTCTGACATCATGAAACATGCTGTATAAATCTAAGTTCTTCTTCTTCATAGTGGAAAAAACCGAACATAGAACAAAGATTTGAATCTGCTTACCTATAAATGAAGTCTCCAGCATAGTCAGTCCACCTATTCCATCTGTGGGAGATGAATGAATTATACAAGCGATGAGTTGTACAGTAATATGAGACTATTAAGTATGTGATCTGTTGGTTTTTAATTAGGGCATTGCTTAATGTAGGAATTCTTCTGACAAAAATTCCACTCCTGTTGGGAAATGGAGAGAAGCCGATTGCAATACCACTCTATTGACATTGTTGGACAGCATAAGAATATACACCAGTAGCAAAATGCAGCACTTTATAAAAATGTGAGATGGTGCATTTTGGTAGGAAGAATAAGGAACATTCTGCTTCAATAATAAAAGTCAGAATGGGGTAGAGGAGCAAAGGGATCTAGGGGTACAGATACACAAATCACTAAAATTAGCAAAGCAGGTTAATAAGAGCATAAAAAAAGGAAAACCAAGCACTGTGGTTGATTTCAGAGGAATAGAATTGAAAAGCAGAGAAGTTATGTTAATCTTATAAATCCTGAAGTCAAAGAAATGTGTGTAACGGGGGACTTGGTTTAGAAACCCTTACAGAACTGGCAACCCCATTTGACTTCAAGGTTTAGAACAAAATTATGGACAGGGTTAAGTGCAAGAAACCCACGATGGAGGATAGGATATCCTCGTATGTATTTGGGAAAGTAAACATTTCCAAGCATTGGGTGCTAGAAATGTTACACTCTGACAGTCCGTATGAGAAAGCGGTAGAGTTGACGGATAATAGCGCACATAATAAATCGAAGGAAAAGGCGATTTGGTTAATATATTTGCAGAAATAAATTCACAAACTCATGGAGCAAGTTGAGCATTTAGAAAAAGAGAAACAGGAATCAGAAAGTAGGACAAGAGAGAGAGAGGCCATAGTGAATTGGCTGATGAAGTTTTGAGCATTAAAAGGCAGGAGAGAAAAGCGCGGGAAGAAACTGCTAGAAACACGATAGAGTACCTGCAATGTCAGGCCACCAAAAGTAGAAGGCAGTGTCAGGCTCAGCATGAAGAAGGAAATATGAACTCAGAGAGCGCTGACAAGGCTGAGGGTCAGTTAAAAGATATAAAGGTGGCATACATGGTAGCCAAAAACAGGGTACATGAAGAGGCCGATCACGAGCCCTGTAATTAAAAAATCCGTAAGTTGACCCTAGCATTATCCAGGGCCAGGGGTATGGCTTGTCTTATGACGCCAGGGGAAGTTGGGGTAAACTGGGATGAGGAGGAAAAGGAGCCCAATGATGGGACTCAGTATATTGAGAGTCAGCCGGCTCCCGAAGCACCAGGACCACTGAGACCGATCAATAACTGTGATGAGGATGAATTGGCAGCGTTGAGTCTGGATATAGGCCCCATTAACTCCATAGATGGTCCGTTGGATGTTAATGGCCCCTGGACAGATTTTAGGAGGCGTAACCCAGACCTGGAGGATTTGGACTTGAAGCAAATCCTCCTCGGTAGCTGCAACAGCAGTTTTAGAAATTTGAAAGCTGACATTAACGTGGTGCAGGAAAAGGTGAAACAAGGTGGGAAAAAGGACCCTGTGGAATCCCAAAGGAAGTTCAAAGCATGGCAATGTAAATTTATGGTTCAGAGAAGCATTGTGTTTACGGCAGTAAACCGATTGTTTAAAAGATGAGCATTTCTATGAGTCTACGAAAGTGAAACCAACACTTAAGTGTGTAACTTTTATGCTGAGTCATGAAAAATATAGAATTTGCTGCTATGGATGTTTGAGAAGTCATGAAATGTGTTGTGTATGAAAGCCTATCTGTGTAAAAACCTTTGATGTTTTCAGGGAGAATATTTAATTTTTTTTTTAAAAAGCATGTGGATGTTTATTTGTCTTTAAGTATGTCTGTAGTTTTTTTCAACTGGCACTGGTTAGTTTGAGATTGGTTTGAATTAATTAGTGTTTGAGGTTAATTAACCTGTTAAAACCAGACTTTTATTATGGGCATGGTGAAATTTTGGTAGGTTTAAATTGTGTGAAAAACCTCTAGTTCCGGACATGAGGCATTCACATAAATTGTTATTTTAAAAATAAAATTTCTGATCAATTTCAAGAATGTGTGACCAGAGGAGAAAAATGGAGCGACTGCTATTATGTGTGGAGTACAGAATCATTGTAATATGTAAGCTATTGTTATGCATGGAGTACAGAATGTAATGGGAAATTAAAATTGACTAACTAAATTGATATGAGTTGCTGCTGAAGCACTCAAGAAGGGAAATTTATCAGAAATTGAAGGATAGAAAGGAAAAGGGAACGCGGTGATTGCAGTAATTACAGCATGTATAATATGTATATGACCTAAGTTTGACCCGTGGAGGGAAAACCTCTCACAGAGCAATGCTATTTTTCTTTTATTTTATTTGCAGAGGCGAGTTGAACAGAGGATGCAGGATGAAATGTGCTCTGTGGCTGAGCCTGTTGGTGATCCTGATAAGATAAGGACAGATGGAGCAAGGCGACATTGAAATGTCGTTTACTTATGGGTGTATGGGAGGAGCCGGGCCCACCGTAACACAGGGAGGTATAACACGGGGAACTGGCGGGATAGCTACATACTTCCATCAGGGAAGATGGCCGGGTTGGTTGGGGTCAAATTCCACTAAATATTCCAATCACACTGGTTACAAATTCAGTGAAGCATGCCCTGCCCCAAATTAAATATGACCACCAAAAAGGTACTGGTGAACGAGGGAAGGCGAGTGTGCCTAGAATGCTGGGGAAGTATCTATGGGATGGTGGTAGTGGCTATGGAAGACAGACAAGGCAAAGGATAATGAATCCACGGATTGGGAAAGATTGGGAAACGACTCATACAGATGGAATGTGGGGACAAAGGGGGGAATGAAATTATGTTGAGACAAGTGGGGGAAGGAGGAACAAGGGGTTTATGTGTGTGTGGGAGGATTAGAACATAAATACCAGAAGGGGGTGTCCATCGCTTTTAAATGGCAATGGCAAGATTCTGAGTCTGGAATAGGCTGGACTCAGAGTTTCGATTCGTGTGTGGTCCCAGATCCTCCAAACACAGTCAATGCTACTGAGCTAGTAGCACATAAAAGGAAGCCCCTACCATCAGCCTCAAAAACATGGGATATTAAGATTAAGTGCCCCATAATGACACCCAGACCCAGGAATGGATTAGTGCTGATTCCAACTGAGAAAGTGTTGTACCAAGACGTGCATTACGAGGGAGCACTGTCATCCTTAATTTAACAAAGGTACTGCTACCCCGGTGGTGCCCAGCTGAAACGTAAAATTTGTATGAGAAACTGTTAAAACAAATGTTCTGACAATTATACAAACTGAATTATGGGGATGAAAGTTGGAAGAATTTATATAAATGAGCTGACAAGAGTCACACCGATTTGGGGAGACGGAAGAGGGGATTGATCAATGAAGCAGCCATGGTGTTTAATATGGGGACGTCAATAGTATAGATGATGCCCAGCTCCAAATGCAGGTCAATACCTTATGGGATCAGCTAAAGAGAATACTGGGGGAGAGTAATGAGATTGAGGGACAGGAATTACAAGAAGACCAAGTAATGACCATTCACCTAAAAGAATTGATAGCTGAGATGGAAACTCACGCCTTGACCTCAAACAAATTAATAAAAATGGACCGGAATGCATCGGACTGGACCGCCCAAAATGATACGTGTGTTATGTACGGTGCTTGGTTATTAAACGAGGGGTGTAGTAATTTAGGGTATAGGGTACACAATGATACCTGGTGTCCAGTTCATGACTTGGTCTTTTGTTTTAAACCCCTGATAGAGGTTCAAGTGGTACAGGAAAGGATTATCCCTGTTTCAGATCACACCTCAGTAAATCTCACAGTGAGCGGTATTTTACCAAACTTCCAAGATTATAAATCACACTTTGGTTTGCTATCCTGCCATTACCTGAGCATTTGACAAAACTGGTAAAGGATGTGGAGCTTTCCCAAAAACATCACTACACTCTCCAGCAGAAAAACAGAGTAACGCGAGTGGAGATCAGGGGAATGACCACCCCACCTTGGTGAGACATTGGGTTTAATATTGAAATTCCTCCCTGGATCCGAATTGCCTCATGTATTGATAATTGTGCAATTAATTATGGTATTGTATCTGTTCGGGTTGTTGTGTAAAACAAAATGTGGGGTAAAAAGGGAAAAGAAGGAAAGATTGTATAAAGGGGATTTGGGATTACAAAATCAAATGTATAGACTATGGAAAAAGAATGTGATTTGACTGGGACCGATAATGCACTCACCACGGCAGAAGAATGGATGGGAGTAATATCTCTAATGTAAGAGATATTAAAGGGGGGAGATTTAGAATTCTTTCCTCCCACCCCCTCCAATGGTAAAATTTGGACTATTAAATATAAAAACCCAGAACTGCATCATAGCCTGCAAGAAAGGATTCAATCAGCCATTGCAGCCGGAGATCACGAACCCTCAGGACAATGGCACAGATTGCTATACAAATGTTTTCTGTCTGAGGAGATACAGGAACATTCACATATTCATTTACCTTAAGGGGTTACATTGTTAAAGAAGTGTACGTTGGACCATGGCTCCAGAAAAGCTGGTATCCGTGTAGGCCTAGAAAATGGATCAGGCCCTGAACCATTTGAATGCGAATGCTGCTAGAAACCAACAATTAGCATATGCAGTCACCTTGGGAAGGATACATTGTCAGAAAGGACCTCACCCTACAGACAGGTGACGGCCAAAGTAATCATGGACAATGGCTCTAATACAAGGGACAATTAGCCATCAAGAGTTCTCTGCTTGAGACATTCACACATTTGATGCTGCCATCGTGTTCACATGAAAGCAACAGGAAATTTGAACAATGACCCTAAACGGGGGCAATTAGCCATCAAGAGTTCTCTGCTCGTGACATTCACACATTTGATGCTGCCATCATGTTCACAGGAGGGAACAGGAAATCTGTTTCAAGATTGCAAGTTGGTTTTTGGATAAAGAAGAGCCATTTTCGAAGGGAAAGATGGAATCGAAACAGCAACAGAAAGACAGCAGCAACAGTGTTGTGTCTTCGGGACGCAAACTGCAACTAAGATCCGGCTTACAATCCACCTCAGGAGACAGCCGGTTGGGAGTATGTGTACTGTATGTTTCAGTCAAATCATAGAAGGGATTTTGTGGTTGAGTCTGAGTAATTCTTGTAGGTTTCAGTCAGATCTCAGAAAGAGTTTTTGTGGTTTAGTCTTGGTAACTTTATATGTAACAGTCAAATTACGGACAGGTTTAATTGTGTCATATTGTGCGATGCAAATGACCCTTGCGTAGGGGTTTGTATTTTGGGGTTTGTTATTCCGATGTAAATCGTAAGGATTTATACTGGGGAGGTAATTATGTGTATGTTCAATAAACAAACAAATCTTGGTTGAGCCAAAACCCTGTGCTGTGTGTATTTTGTTCTTATAAATCCTGAAGTCAAAGAACTGTGTGTAACGGGGAACTAGGTTTAGAAACACTTACAGTTAGACCACACTTGGAGTACTGTGAACACGTCTGATCTCCATATTATAAAACTGATATAGAGGCACTGGAAAAGGTGCAAACAAGATTTGCAAGGATGCTCCCAGAACTGTAAGGATATACTTATTAGGAAAGGCTGAACAGGCTGGGGCTCTTTTCTCTAGAAAAGAGAAGACTGAGGGGTGACCTGATTCAGCTCTTTAAGATTATGAAAGGGTTTGATAGGCTAGATGTAGAGAAAATGTTTCCACTTGTGTGTGAGTCCAAAACTCGAGATCATAAATAGAAGATAGTCACTAATAAATCCAATATGGAATTCAGGAGAAACTTCTATACCCAAAAAGAATGTGTAACATGCTGCCACAAGGATTAATTGAGGGGAATCATATAGATACATTTAAGAGGAAGCTAGATAAGCACATAAGGGAGAAAGGAATAGAAGCGTATGGTGATACAGTTTGATGAAGAGGGGTGGGAGGAGGCTCATGTGGACCATAAATGCCAGCATAGATCATTTGTGCCAAATGGCCTATTTCTGTGCAGCAGTCTCTTTGGCCCCGATATTAATGTGAAGGCAGCTTCCAAGTGGGGGTTGGCATTGTGTGAACGAAACCCAGAAGTAAAGTCAATATGTCAGATTCTCCGGTTCAGCTTGATTGAGGCAATAAATACTCACTTCCAGGTTTCACGTCTCTAACACGATACATTCTCAACTCTATTTAAAGGGACAATGTAGAAATGGAGAAGCCAAGAGTTGGTTAGGATGGATGCACAGAGAGCAGGGGCAGCACCTAGATTTAACGATGCATCCCTGGAATTACTGCTGGGTGCAGTCATGAGCAGGAGAGACATACTTCTCCCCAACAATGGGAGCAAGACACCTACAGTTCTCACCAAGAATACATAGCTGAGGAGATGAACAGCAGGAGCATTGTGCCTCAGTCTTGGACGCAGTGCAGGAAACGATTTAATGACCTAACCAAGTCAGGAGAAGTGAGTACATTTGCTGATTCTCCTATAGCCTGTGGTTAAAGCCCCACCCCCTTCACTCTGCCTTGCCAAGCGTACTGCATCACAGTACTCCTCACACCCACTCAACCTTCAGCAACACCCAGCGTTCACTTTCTATTCACTTCATTGCCTCTCAATTTATCCATTCACCATGTGATGCACCCATCTCATAGTCACCCTCACCAAATGCACTGCATCCAGCAGGTGAATGCCTCACCTTCACTCACTCACAGGTTTGTTTATTCACCCCTTGTAGGAGAAGACAGCACAAAATGCAAAGGAGAGGAACATAACTGGAGATGGGTCTTTACAAGTAGACCAGCTCACTGATGCAGAGGAGGACACTCTAGAGATAAGTGGCACATCTGTGTCCCTCTCAGTCAGAGATGGAGAGACAGGGAGTTCATAGATAGCCGGTGATAGAATTACAAATATCTTTGACACACACATGCTGACTTTATTTCATCAAAGACTGAACTAAAAGAAGACTGAGTATGATGATTGTCAAGATCGTAACTTTGACACGACTATCCCTTTCTTTATCTTCCAGGGCCTTCACGCATATAGCAAGTGTTGCAGGACATCCATGAGGACGCTTCCACAGAAGACCTCATTCCATCTGAGGGTGCATAGTCACAGGATATATAGCCATGCACCAGCGCAAATACTCCAGTTAGACAGATAGTTTGGTTCTCACCTGGTGATTCACACTACAGAAGTGAGCACAAACAGACACTGGTGGCAGGGACAGCTGTGGAGAATCCGTGTTGGGGAGCACAATGCTCACCAAGTTCTACCCAGCTGGATGCAGATGCTGAACCCTGGGGCTATCATTGAGAATGAGAATACTAGAGGTACATCAGCAATTTTGGCAGGTACTGACAAACATGCCATGCACACTCTCCACAGTGTGGAGGATGGAGGAGTCCAACCTTATCGCAAGTAGATTAGTGACTCAGGGAATTAACATAGAAACATAGAAACATAGAAAATAGGTGCAGGAGTAGGCCATTCGGCCCTTGGAGCCTGCACCGCCATTCAATGAGTTCATGGCTGAACACGCAACTTCAGACTGCTTTCTCGCCATACTCCTTGATCCCCCTAGTAGTAAGGACTACATTGAACTCCTTTTTGAATATATTTAGTGAATTGGCCTCAACAACTTTCTGTGGTAGAGAATTCCACAGAGTCACCACTCTCTGGGTGAAGAAGTATCTCCTCATCTCGGTCCTAAATGGCTTACCCCTTATCCTTAGACTGTGACCCCTGGTTCTGGAATTGCGAGAATGACTGCCATGGAGAGAGTGGTGGCCCACATGAAGCTTCCAGCACGGCTATAAAATGAGTTCATGCAGGCCAGGGTCACAGCCATGCCAACATTGGATGCCAACTTGCCTGCCGCATTAAACAGGATGACAAATACCTTATCCACAGCCTCACAACGTGTCATTGATCTTCACCAAGCTGGTATGCAGCAGAGTGGTAGGATTGATGTGGCGCTGGCCCAGGAGAGGGATGATGGCGAAAGGGGACATGTAGGATCTCCATTCAAAGTGCTCCCTTTTTCACCCATAGACCTCTGCCACCTCCCCACCCCCCAAACAATACCCGACTTGTTGCCATGTCTCCTGGTACCCGAGTCTTCCACTGTGCAGGTACAGTTGAGTAGTCTTTGGTGGCGCCCTCCACGGCTCCTGCCTTAGACAGAATGCAGAAGAAATTTATGAGAATGGTACCAGTGATGAGGGATTTCAATTATATGGAGAGACTGGAGAAGCTGGGAATGTTCTCCTTAGAGCAGAGAAGTTTAAGATGAGATTTGATAGAGGTGTTCAAAATTATGAACGGTTTTGATAGAGTAAATAGGGAGAAACTGTTTCCAGAGGAAGAAGGGTCAGTAACCAGAGGAATAAAAACAGAAAATGCTGGAAATACTCAGCAGGTCAGGCAGCATCTGTGGAGAGAGAAGCAGAGTTAACGTTTCAGGTCGATGACCTTTCATCATAACTGGAAAAAGATAGAGATGCAACAGATTTTAAGCAAGTGCAGGAGCAGGGAAAGAGGGAGGGGACAAAAGAACAATAGGGAAGGTTTGTGGGAGGGTGGAAGGCAGGAATGATTAAATGACTAAAGGTATGATAGTACAAAGCAAAAGGAGATGGTAATGGGACAAATAAAGAAACAATAGTTGGGTCTAGAAGAGGTGTAAATGGAAATGGCAGAATCATCAACAGCTGTCATGTGAAAAATAGGGGCAGAAGTTATGGTCTGAAATTGTTGAACTCAATATTGAGTCCAGAAGGCTGTAAAGTGCCGAATCGAAAGATGAGGTGCTGTTCCTCAAGCTTATGTTGAGCTTCATTGGAACAGTGTAAGAGGCCGAGGATGGAGAGGTCAGAGTGGGAATGGGGAGGAGAATTAAAGTGACAGGCGACCGGAAGCTCAGGGTCACACTTATGGACTGGACGGGGGTGTTCCACGAAGTGGTCACACAATCTATGTTTGGTCTCCCCAATGTCGAGGAGACTACATTAAGAGCAGCGAATACAGTACACTAAATTAAAAGAAGTACAAGTAAATCGCTGTTTCACCTGGAAGAAGTGTTTGGGGACCTGGATGGTGCGAAGGGAGAAAGTAAGAGTGCGGGTGGTGCATCTCTTGTGCTTGCATGCGAAGGTGCCATGGGAAGGGGAGGTGGTGTTAGGGGTGATTGAAGAATGGACCAGGATGTCGCGGAGGGAGCAGCCCCTTATGAATGCTAAGGGGGAGGGGAGGGGAAAAGGTGTTTGGTGGTGGGGTTGCGCTTGAGGTGATGGAAATGACGGAGGATGATCCATTGAATGTGGAGGTTGGTAGGGTGAAAGGTCAGGACAAGGGGAACCCTATCGTGGTTTTGGGAAGGAGGGGAAGGGCTGAGAGCAGAAGTGCGGGAAATGGACCAAACACAATTGAGGGTCACGTCAACCACGGTAGAGGGGAATCTTAAATTGAGGATAAAGGAATACATCGCGGAAGCACGAGTATGGAAAGTGTCATCGTCAGGACAGATGTGACGGAGACGGAGAAACTGGGAGAATGGAATAGAGTCCTTACAGAAAGTGAGGTAGGAGGAAGTGCACTACAGGTAGCTGTGGGAGTCAGTGGGCTTATATTGGATGTTTGTCAATAGCCTATCCCCATAAATGGAGACAGAGAAGTCGAGGAAGGGAAGGGAAGAGATAAAGATGGCTCACGTGAAGGTGAGGGAAAGGTGGAAATTGGAAGCAAAGTGAATGAAAGTTTCTAGTTCAGGGTGAGAGCAGGAAACGGCACTGATACAGTCAACAATGTACCGCAAAAAGAGGTGAGGGAGTGGACCTGAGTTGGACTGGAACAGAGAATGTTCCACATATCCCACAAAAAAGCAGGCATAGCTAGGACCCATGCGAGTTCCCATCGCAACACCATTAATTTGGAGAAAGTGAGTGGAGTTAAAAGAGAAGTTATTCAATGTGAGAACAAGTTCAGTCAGGCGGAGGAGTGTGGTGGAGGATGGGGACTGGTTGGGCCTCTGTTTGAGGAAGAACCGGAGCGCCCTCAGACCAGCGGATTGGAAAGCAGCTAATGTAACGCCTCTGTTTAAAAAAGGCAGGTAACTATAGGCCGGTTAGTTTAACATCTGTAGTGGGGAAAATGCTTGAAACTATCATTAAGGAAGAAATAGCGGGACATCTAGATAGGAATAGTGCAATCAAGCAGACGCAGCATGGATTCATGAAGGGGAAATCATGTTTAACTAATTTACTGGAATTCTTTGAGAATATAACGAGCATGGTGGATAGAGGTGTACCGATGGATGTGGTGTATTTAGATTTCCAAAAGGCATTCGATAAGGTGCCACACAAAAGGTTACTGCAGAAGATAGAGGTATGCGGAGTCAGAGGAAATGTATTAGCATGGATAGAGAATTGGCTGGTTAACAGAAAGCAGAGAGTCGGGATAAATGGGTCCTTTTCGGGTTGGAAATCGGTGGTTAGTGGTGTGCCACAGGGATCGGTGCTGGGACCACAACTGTTTACAATATACATCGATGAGGGGACAGAGTGTAGTGTAACAAAATTTGCAGATGACACAAAGATTAGTGGGAAAGCGGGTTGTGTAGAGGACACAGAGAGGCTGCAAAGAGATTTGGATAGGTTAAGCGAATGGGCTAAGGTTTGGCAGATGGAATACAATGTCAGAAAGTGTGAGGTCATCCACCTTGGGAAAAAAAACAGTAAAAGGGAATATTATTTGAATGAGGAGAAATTACAACATGCTCAGATGCAGAGGGACCTGGGGGTCCTTGTGCATGAAACTCTTTTAGGAGTCTACCTGCAAAACATAAACAATATTAAACTGTGCCACCCGACCTGGGTGACACAGCAGACATTTTCAAGCCCCTTTTTTTTTTTTGGTTTTTGGTTTTTTTTTTTTGGGGCGCTAAAATCAAATTTTTCCAGTGCCCCCTATAAAAGGAGAGGGGGACACTAAAAACACCGGCAATTAAAACAAATTAAACTTTAAAACGTAAAATCAAATTAAAATTTGGTTGCCGGGCGTGATGATGCACTCCAGTCCCTCCGGTGCCCACCTCTCGCGGAAGGCCGCGAGCGTACCGGTGGACACCGCGTGCTCCATCTCCAAGGACACCCTGGACCGGATGTAAGAGCGGAAGAGAGGCAGGCAGTCAGGTTGAACGACCCCCTCGACCGCCCGCTGCCTGGACCGGCTGATGGCACCCTTGGCCGTGCCCAGGAGCAGTCCTACGAGGAGGCCTTCGGACCTACCCGCTCCCCTCCGCACAGGGTGCCCAAAGATCAGGAGAGTGGGACTGAAGTGCAGCCAGAATTTCAGGAGCAGCCCCTTCAAATAGTGGAACAGGGGCTGCAACCTTGTGCACTCCATAAAAACATGGAACACGGACTCCTCCAGACCGCAGAAATTGCAGGCGGCCTGGGAGTCCGTGAACCGGCTTAAAAATTTGTTGCACGGCACTGCTCCGTGCACCACCCTCCAGGCCAAGTCCCCGATGAATAGTGGGAGGACCCCTGCGTAGAGTGCCCTCCATCGGGGACCCCCGCCTCCTCCGGACGGCAAGATGGTACGCCATGGCGTGTCCGGACGGCCGGCGAGGATGGCAAAGTTGAGGGTGTGCAGGAGCAGCCCGTACAGGAAACCCCTCCGCGCGGAACTGAAAGGCACGGAGGGGATTTCCCCGAGGCGGCTCAAGTTGTGAGGCGCCGGCCCCCGAGGGAGGTTCCGGGGTTTGGCGCCGATGAGGAATTCCGTCCGGACGGGGGTCAGTTCGGACGGGATCTCCCCACGTGCCTGAGCCTCCTCGATACACCTAACGGAGTCAGGGCCCAGAGCTGTTTTTAGCGACTCGATGGCATCGGCCGCGTGGCGGACGTTGGCAGAATTTAGGCGCCGCGCCAGCGTGACTGGCGCCATCCAGCCCGCTCCTCCGCCATCGAGCAGGTCCCTGACCCTGGTCACCTCACCAGCCACAGCCCTCTCTTCCGACCGCCACATAAAGCCTCGGCCGTGGAGGTACGGATTCCCGAGCAGCGGCTCCTGCAGGACGGCCGCCACTCCAGCCGGTGGAGAGCTGCGCTTGGTGGAGACTTTGTTCCAGACCCTGATGAGTTCCCTGTAAAAGACAGGCAGCTCCCGGAGGGCGGTCCTGGCACCCCCCAAGTTCACAAACAGGAGCTGCGTGTCATAATTGAGGTCGAGCTGCTGGCGGAAGAAATACCTCGCCAGAGCACACCACCTAGGAGGGGGCTCGACGTAAAGGTATCTCTGCAGGGTCTGAAGACGGAAAGTCGCGAGCTGGGCGCTGACGCACACCAACGACTGACCGCCCTCCTCAAGCGGGAGACTCAAGACCGCGGCAGAGACCCAGTGCTTCCTGTTGTTCCAGAAGAAGTCCACCAGCTTCTTCTGTATCTTGGCGACAAACGCAGGGGGAGGGGTCAAAGTGACCAGCCGGTACCACAGCATTGCGGCCACCAGCTGGTTTATGACTAGCGCTCGACCCCTGTAGGACAGCACTCGGAGCAGTCCTGTCCAGCGCCCTAGGCGAGCGGCGACCTTGGCCTCCAGCTCCTGCCAGTTCGCCGGCCAGGCTCCCTCGTCGGGGCTAAGGTAGACTCCCAGATAGAGGAGATGGGTCGTGCTCCAGGCAAAAGGCCTGAGCTCCTCCGGCAGGGAGTCCACCCGCCACTGACCCACCAGGAGTCCGGAACATTTCTCCCAGTTGATCCTGGCGGAGGACGCGGCCGAGTAAATCTCCTGGCACTCACGCATCCTCCGCAGGTCAGCGGGATCCTCTACCGCGAGGAGCACGTCATCGGCGTAAGCCGAGAGGACGACCTCCACGCCCGGCCCTTGCAGAGCCAGTCCCGTCAACCTCGTCCGCAAGAGGCGCAGGAAAGGCTCCACGCAAACGGCGTATAACTGGCCGGACATGGGGCATCCCTGGCGCACCCCTCTCCTAAAGCGAAGGGGCGCCGTCAAGGACCCGTTAACCTTAATCAGACACTCCGCGGCGGCGTACAAAAGTCGGATCCGGGCGACGAAATGCGTCCCGAACCCGAAAGCGCGCAGAGTTCCGAGCAGATAGTCGTGATCCACCCTGTCGAACGCCTTCTCTTGGTCGAGGGATAGGAAGGCGACCGACAGACCAGCCTCCTGGGAACAATGGATGAGGTCCCGGACCAGATGGATGTTATCGTGGATTGTCCGGCCCGGGACCGTGTATGACTGGTCGGGGTGGATCATGTGGTCCAGCACGGCACCAAGGCGAGCAGACATCGCCCTGGCGAAGATTTTGTAGTCCGTGCTGAGGAGGGAGACCGGGCGCCAGTTCTTAAGGAGGCGGAGATCGCCCTTCTTAGGCAGCAGGACGATGACTGCCCTGCGCCAAGAGAGGGGCATCTCCCCGGTCGCCAGACTTTCCCCCAGGACCCGCGCGTAGTCGCTCCCCAGGACGTCCCAGAACGCCCTGTGGAACTCCACGGTCAGCCCGTCCAGCCCCGGGGATTTTCCCCTCGAGAGCCGGGCGAGGGCACCGGTCAGCTCCGCCAGGCTTAGCGGAGCTTCCAGATTTTCGGCGCCCTCCGGGCTGACCTTCGGCAGGTCCTCCCACAAAACTCTACGCGCTTCCTCGCTGGACGGATCCGGAGAGAACAGAGCCCCGTAATATTCACGGACCCTGTTGTTGACGCCCTCCGGATCCGAGACGAGAGAGCCGTCGTCGGCCAGCAGCGTCAAGAGCTGCTTACGGACACTCTGCCTTTTTTCCAGCGAGTAGAAGAAGGGGGAGCCGCGGTCCAGATCCCGCAGGAACCGGATCCGCGACCTCACGAACGCGCCTCGGGACCCGACGAGCTGCAGGTCCTTCAGCGCGGCCTTCTTCGCTTCGTACACCGTCCGCAGGGCCGGGTCCTGGACGACTTGACCGAGACGGGCTTCCAGGTCGAGCACCTCTTTTTCTAGGCGCCCGACTCTGGCCGCCCGCCTCTTGGTCGACCCCCTCGCGTACTCTTGACAGAAGACGCGGACGTGAGCCTTGCCCACGTCCCACCATAGCCTCAAGGAGGGGAAGCCCCCCTGCTTCCTTCTCCAGTCGGACCAGAATCGACGGAACGAGTCCTGGAACCGCACGTCCTCCAGCAGCCGGTTGTTAAAGTGCCAGTACGCGGACCCCGTCCTCGCGCGGAGCGAAGCGAGCTCCGCCCACACCAGGTGGTGGTCCGAACACGGCACCGGCCGCATGGAGGCCGCCGGGACGCAGGAAACGTACGCCCGAGACACGTAAAGGCGGTCGACTCTAGACCATCCAACTCCAGGCCTCACCCAAGTAAAGGCGCTGGAGTCGGGGTGGAGATTTCGCCAGACGTCCACCAAGTCGAAGGACCCGACCAGGTCCCTCAACTTCTCCATCGCCGTCATGCACTGCGGGGCACCGGAGCGGTCCCTCGCCTCGAGGGTGCAGTTAAAATCCCCCCCGAGGACAATGCAGTCGCCGACGTCGACGGAGCCAAGAAGAGCGGACACCTCTTCAAAGAAGCGCGTTTGCTGCGGGCCGGGATGAGGGGCGTACACGTTCACGAGATGGAGCGGCACGTCCCCCAGGCGAACCGTTACGTGCAGCAAGCGGCCTGGCACGGGCTCCTCGACCCCCAAGATCTCCGGCTGAAAATGCGGGCCCAGCAAGATGGCCACCCCACTAGAAATGGCGGTGAGGTGGCTCATGCGGACCTCTCCTTGCCATTCCAGGAGCCACGTGGCTTCGTCTCCCGGAACGGTGTGGGTTTCTTGCAGGAAGCACACCGCATATTTCCCCTCCCGCAGGAGCGAAAAATTGTCAAATCTACGGCGTGCCCCTCTGCCGCCGTTGATGTTGAGGCTGGCTATGGTTATCTTCATGACAAAAGCATAGTGCAACCTCTACCTTAACCTATTGTGGGGGAGGGAGCGGAGTCTTTTGTTGAACTCCGCTCCCTCCGCAGCCCAGCGAGGAGTCCCTCGAGCTCGCGCAGCTCAAGGTGCTGCTCCTTTGTCAAGGGCCCGCCCGCGGCTAAGGTTTTAACGGCGGCGCGGACGGACCCCTTGATCAGCTCCGGCTCGGACCATTTTTCCAGGGCCAGTCGGGCTTGGTCGCGGCGACCCCGGCTCTGGGCCAAAAAGTCCCGGAGTTCCTTTGCAGGAACGAGGAGGGCCTCAGCGGCGGCCGCGAGCAGATCCACCGCCTCCCTGGCGGTGGTCTCTAGGTCTTCACCCGCGTCCCCCACCGAGTCCCCGTCCTCCTCCGGGAGGTGGCCGCCAGCAGCCGGCCCATCGACCGCACAAGGTACGGCAAATGAACCGGCCGCTCCAACCGGCCCTGGCACTGCCCCGATCCCACCCCCAGGATCGTCGGCAGAGGAGTCCCCACTGGGCTCTTTTAAAAATGGTGCTGGGTCGGGAAATGACAGCGGAAGGGGTTCCCCCTCCGCCCCAGGAACCGGAGAACAAGGAGAGACCCGGCCATAGGAAATCCCCAGGCCCTCCAAGTGCTCCAGCTCCAAAGTAAGGGGCGAGGGTGGGTGTTCCTCCCCCTCCCCGCTGCCACCCCCCGGCCCAGCATCTACAGTTTCATTAAAATCAATATCTTTTGTTTCTGCCGGGTCGAGCAACTCCCGGGGGAAGTTGGGTAATAGCTGGGCGGGCTCAGGTTCGGCCTTTTCGGCCTCGCCCGCCTCAGTCCCCGGGACGCCCGGCCCGGCGGCTACGCATTCCTCCGCGGTCCCCACGCCCCCCACGACAGGCAGATCTTCCACTCCATCCCCGGGAGGCAGAGGCTGGGCAGCCTCAACTGTCTCACCCTCCCCGGGGAAAGACTCCTCGCGCCTGCAGCGCAATTTGGGGGCGCTGGTGGGGGACGCGGGACACGCGGCGGGCACCGACTCCTCCGCGGAGGGATATTGTTCCCCCTCCGCCTCATTGGGGCGGTGCCTCTTTTTGTTCCTGGGGGCGCGCGGAGTCAGGGAGACCTCCATGTCTGCCAAGGCCTCCCGCTCCGCCCCCCCCTTTTCCTTTTCTTGCCCGCGCCTGGGCCCCTCTGTGGTGGTATTCAAGGGCCCGGGCACGGGCTCGGGGCACCCCGCGCTCGCCGGTGACTGGGTTGGGCTGAGCGCGGTGGTCAGACTTTCCGGCGCACCGAGGGGGCCCGCCTCTAGATGTTTCTCCTTCTTCCGCGCCTTCTTTCCGCTCGGACGCTCTCCCTCCCCCCCGCCGGAGGCCCTGAAAACAAAGGCCTCCGACGATGCCCGCGCACCCATGGCTCCCGGCACGCGGACGCAACTAGGGGGAGGGGTGGCGGCAGCGCCAGCCTTGGCCGCCTTCGGTGGTTTGGCGGCCTTGGAGGCGGGGCAGTTCTTACGAACATGCCCCACCTCCCTGCAGGCATGGCACCGCACGCCGTCCGACGTCCAGAAGACGCGGTAGGCAGTCCCCTCGTGCACCACATTAAAGTGCCCATCTGTCACGTCCTCCCGCGCCAGCCGGACAAAGAGCTGGCGGCGGAAGGAGAACACGTGGCGCAGGCTGCTCTCCCTGAGGCCGAGCGGTATGGGGTTGATCCCTGACCTTACCTCCCCCAGTTGTTGTAGGTGAGGGAGGAGGAGCTCAGCGGAAACAAAGGGCGGGACGTTTGAAATGATGACCCTCTGCGCGGTGGCCTCGAGAGGGTCCACCGGCAGGAACGTCCCGCCCACCGTGAGCCCCTTTTCAAGGGCCAGGGACACCGCCCGCTCCGACCCCAGGAAGAACACGGCCTTCCCAGACATCTTGGAGGCTGCGACAATGGCCGAGGGGCCGACTACCCCAGCCATCGCCCGCACGCACTCCTCAATGCTCATTGTGGGGTGAGTGTAGCTCTTGACCCCGTGTTTCCTGGTTATAAGTCTGAACGGTGGCAGGGCAGCGGGTGGCGCAGGAGGTGCCGTGGATGTGGACACCGCCTGCGCATACGTCCTTGCTGGCCCTGGCACCGGCGTGGATGGGGTCGCCATCACAGGGTCCCTTTAAGGGCTACACCCACCCCAAAGTCACAGGCCTTAATGGTCTTTAATGGCCTCTTATGTTAACTGAGCAGAGGAGCCCTTAACGAGGCACCTCTCCCCTCGTTGACAATTGGGGAGAGGCCTTGCTCCCTCTGCTCAGTTGTCTTAATTGGGTTTTTTTTTATTAATTTGGAAGGAAAGGGTTCTCAGAGAGAGAGGGGAGAAACAGAGGGTAACGGAGAAAGAGAGAGGGGGGTGGGAAGGGGGGGGGGCTGCGAGGGCAGGTCTCTCCTCGCAGCTGTGGGTGGGTGCACTCCCCAGATGGCAAAACACAAAAGTCTTTGGGGTGGTCTTCAGGTGGGGGGAGAAGATGTCTTCACCTGGGGTAGCTGGAGCCACCAGGCACTCCTAACGATCTTTAATTGGGTGTTTAAGAAAAACAACAATCTTCAGCCTGGTAGCTCCAGCTATCCCAGGCTAGGCAAATGTGGGGGGTGGGGGGGGTTCCAATTGTGGGGGGGGGCCTAGTTGTAAGCAAGGCCCCCACACACACTACCACACACACACACACCCCCCGCGATGTTCCGGCCCTCAGTGGTCTTCTTTCCTCCCCCCACCGATACAACAAAGTCTGTTTGGGGAAATGCACCCACACCCACCTGTAGAAATGTAGAGTCTCCCTCCTTCCACACTGGATGGTTGTTGTGGTTTTTCCCCCTCTCTCCAACTCCCTGCAGAAATGGTAAAGTTGTTGTAAAGTTTTCTTTTCTCCTCCTCTCCCTCTGGGTTAAAGTGGTGTTGAAGCCCCTTCCTTCCTTCTGTTCCTGGGCTGGTCTCAGGGCTCCCCAGGCAGGAGCTCAAGTTGCTAGCTGCTCCTCTCACTGCTCACAGCTGCAACTGAGCAGGACACGCCTCCACTGCTTCACGATTGGTCCTTGTGCATGAAACTCTTTTTGGAGTTCACCTGCAAAAACATAAAACATGTATCCGTGCCACCCGACCTGGATGACACACACAAGACATTTACAAGGCCCCTTTTTTATTTATTTTTTTGTGTTTTTTTTTTTTTTTTTTTTTTTTTTTTTTTTGGGGCACTAAAATCAAATTTTCCTTTTTCCAGTGCCCCCTATAAAAGGAGAGGGGGACACTAAAAGCACCGGCAATTAAAACAAATTAAACTTTAAAACGTAAAATCAAATTAAAATTTGGTTGCCGGGCGTGATGATGCACTCCAGTCCCTCCGGTGCCCACCTCTCGCGGAAGGCCGCGAGCGTACCGGTGGACACCGCGTGCTCCATCTCCAAGGACACCCTGGATCGGATGTAAGAGCGGAAGAGAGGCAGGCAGTCAGGTTGAACGACCCCCTCGACCGCCCGCTGCCTGGACCGGCTGATGGCACCCTTGGCCGTGCCCAGGAGCAGTCCTACGAGGAGGCCCTCGGACCTACCCGCTCCCCTCCGCACAGGGTGCCCAAAGATCAGGAGAGTGGGACTGAAGTGCAGCCAGAATTTCAGGAGCAGCCCCTTCAAATAGTGGAACAGGGGCTGCAACCTTGTGCATTCAATAAAAACATGGAACACGGACTCCTCCAGACCGCAGAAATTGCAGGCGGCTTGGGAGTCCGTGAACCGGCTTAAAAATTTGTTGCACGGCACTGCTCCGTGCACCACCCTCCAGGCCAAGTCCCCGATGAATAGTGGGAGGACCCCTGCGTAGAGTGCCCTCCATCGGGGACCCCCGCCTCCTCCGGACGGCAAGATGGTACGCCATGGCGTGTCCGGACGGCCGGCGAGGATGGCAAAGTTGAGGGTGTGCAGGAGCAGCCCGTACAGGAAACCCCTCCGCGCGGAACTGAAAGGCACGGAGGGGATTTCCCCGAGGCGGCTCAAGTTGTGAGGCGCCGGCCCCCGAGGGAGGTTCCGGGGTTTGGCGCCGATGAGGAATTCCGTCCGGACGGGGGTCAGTTCGGACGGGATCTCCCCACGTGCTTGAGCCTCCTCGATACACCTAACGGAGTCAGGGCCCAGAGCTGTTTTTAGCGACTCGATGGCATCGGCCGCGCGGCGGACGTTGGCAGAATTTAGGCGCCGCGCCAGCGTGACTGGCGCCATCCAGCCCGCTCCTCCGCCATCGAGCAGGTCCCTGACCCTGGTCACCTCACCAGCCACAGCCCTCTCTTCCGACCGCCACATGAAGCCTCGGCCGTGGAGGTACGGATTCCCGAGCAGCGGTTCCTGCAGGACGGCCGCCACTCCAGCCGGCGGAGAGCTGCGCTTGGTGGAGACTTTGTTCCAGACCCTGATGAGTTCCCTGTAAAAGACAGGCAGCTCCCGGAGGGCGGTCCTGGCACCCCCCAAGTTCACAAACAGGAGCTGCGTGTCATAATTGAGGTCGAGCTGCTGGCGGAAGAAATACCTCGCCAGAGCACACCACCTAGGAGGGGGCTCGACGTAAAGGTATCTCTGCAGGGTCTGAAGACGGAAAGTCGCGAGCTGGGCGCTGACGCACACCAACGACTGACCGCCCTCCTCAAGCGGGAGACTCAAGACCGCGACAGAGACCCAGTGCTTCCTGTTGTTCCAGAAGAAGTCCACCAGCTTCTTCTGTATCTTGGCGACAAACGCAGGGGGAGGGGTCAAAGTGACCAGCCGGTACCACAGCATTGCGGCCACCAGCTGGTTTATGACTAGCGCTCGACCCCTGTAGGACAGCACTCGGAGCAGTCCTGTCCAGCGCCCTAGGCGAGCGGCGACCTTGGCCTCCAGCTCCTGCCAGTTCGCCGGCCAGGCTTCCTCGTCGGGGCTAAGGTAGACTCCCAGATAGAGGAGATGGGTCGTGCTCCAGGCAAAAGGCCTGAGCTCCTCCGGCAGGGAGTCCACCCGCCACTGACCCACCAGGAGTCCGGAACATTTCTCCCAGTTGATCCTGGCGGAGGACGCGGCCGAGTAAATCTCCTGGCACTCACGCATCCTCCGCAGGTCAGCGGGATCCTCTACCGCGAGGAGCACGTCATCGGCGTAAGCCGAGAGGACGACCTCCACGCCCGGCCCTTGCAGAGCCAGTCCCGTCAACCTCGTCCGCAAGAGGCGCAGGAAAGGCTCCACGCAAACGGCGTATAACTGGCCGGACATGGGGCATCCCTGGCGCACCCCTCTCCTAAAGCGAAGGGGCGCCGTCAAGGACCCGTTAACCTTAATCAGACACTCCGCGGCGGCGTACAAAAGTCGGATCCGGGCGACGAAATGCGTCCCGAACCCGAAAGCGCGCAGAGTTCCGAGCAGATAGTCGTGATCCACCCTGTCGAACGCCTTCTCTTGGTCGAGGGATAGGAAGGCGACCGACAGACCAGCCTCCTGGGAGCAATGGATGAGGTCCCGGACCAGATGGATGTTGTCGTGGATTGTCCGGCCCGGGACCGTGTATGACTGGTCGGGGTGGATCATGTGGTCCAGCACGGCACCAAGGCGAGCAGACATCGCCCTGGCGAAGATTTTGTAGTCCGTGCTGAGGAGGGAGACCGGGCGCCAGTTCTTAAGGAGGCGGAGATCGCCCTTCTTAGGCAGCAGGACGATGACTGCCCTGCGCCAAGAGAGGGGCATCTCCCCGGTCGCCAGACTTTCCCCCAGGACCCGCGCGTAGTCGCCCCCCAGGACGTCCCAGAACGCCCTGTGGAACTCCACGGTCAGCCCGTCCAGCCCCGGGGATTTTCCCCTCGAGAGCCGGGCGAGGGCACCGGTCAGCTCCGCCAGGCTTAGCGGAGCTTCCAGATTTTCGGCGCCCTCCGGGCTGACCTTCGGCAGGTCCTCCCACAAAACTCTACGCGCTTCCTCGCTGGACGGATCCGGAGAGAACAGAGCCCCGTAATATTCACGGACCCTGTTGTTGACGCCCTCCGGATCCGAGACGAGAGAGCCGTCGTCGGCCAGCAGCGTCAAGAGCTGCTTACGGACACTCTGCCTTTTTTCCAGCGAGTAGAAGAAGGGGGAGCCGCGGTCCAGATCCCGCAGGAACCGGATCCGCGACCTCACGAACGCGCCTCGGGACCCGACGAGCTGCAGGTCCTTCAGCGCGGCCTTCTTCGCTTCGTACACCGTCCGCAGGGCCGGGTCCTGGACGACTTGACCGAGACGGGCTTCCAGGTCGAGCACCTCTTTTTCTAGGCGCCCGACTCTGGCCGCCCGCCTCTTGGTCGACCCCCTCGCGTACTCTTGACAGAAGACGCGGACGTGAGCCTTGCCCACGTCCCACCATAGCCTCAAGGAGGGGAAGCCCCCCTGCTTCCTTCTCCAGTCGGACCAGAATCGACGGAACGAGTCCTGGAACCGCACGTCCTCCAGCAGCCGGTTGTTAAAGTGCCAGTACGCGGACCCCGTCCTCGCGCGGAGCGAAGCGAGCTCCGCCCACACCAGGTGGTGGTCCGAACACGGCACCGGCCGCATGGAGGCCGCCGGGACGCAGGAAACGTACGCCCGAGACACGTAAAGGCGGTCGACTCTAGACCATCCAACTCCAGGCCTCACCCAAGTAAAGGCGCTGGAGTCGGGGTGGAGATTTCGCCAGACGTCCACCAAGTCGAAGGACCCGACCAGGTCCCTCAACTTCTCCATCGCCGTCATGCACTGCGGGGCACCGGAGCGGTCCCTCGCCTCGAGGGTGCAGTTAAAATCCCCCCCGAGGACAATGCAGTCGCCGACGTCGACGGAGCCAAGAAGAGCGGACACCTCTTCAAAGAAGCGCGTTTGCTGCGGGCCGGGATGAGGGGCGTACACGTTCACGAGATGGAGCGGCACGTCCCCCAGGCGAACCGTTACGTGCAGCAAGCGGCCTGGCACGGGCTCCTCGACCCCCAAGATCTCCGGCTGAAAATGCGGGCCCAGCAAGATGGCCACCCCACTAGAAATGGCGGTGAGGTGGCTCATGCGGACCTCTCCTTGCCATTCCAGGAGCCACGTGGCTTCGTCTCCCGGAACGGTGTGGGTTTCTTGCAGGAAGCACACCGCATATTTCCCCTCCCGCAGGAGCGAAAAATTGTCAAATCTACGGCGTGCCCCTCTGCCGCCGTTGATGTTGAGGCTGGCTATGGTTATCTTCATGACAAAAGCATAGTGCAACCTCTACCTTAACCTATTGTGGGGGAGGGAGCGGAGTCTTTTGTTGAACTCCGCTCCCTCCGCAGCCCAGCGAGGAGTCCCTCGAGCTCGCGCAGCTCAAGGTGCTGCTCCTTTGTCAAGGGCCCGCCCGCGGCCAAGGTTTTAACGGCGGCGCGGACGGACCCCTTGATCAGCTCCGGCTCGGACCATTTTTCCAGGGCCAGTCGGGCTTGGTCGCGGCGACCCCGGCTCTGGGCCAAAAAGTCCCGGAGTTCCTTTGCAGGAACGAGGAGGGCCTCAGCGGCGGCCGCGAGCAGATCCACCGCCTCCCTGGCGGTGGTCTCTAGGTCTTCACCCGCGTCCCCCACCGAGTCCCCGTCCTCCTCCGGGAGGTGGCCGCCAGCAGCCGGCCCATCGACCGCACAAGGTACGGCAAATGAACCGGCCGCTCCAACCGGCCCTGGCACTGCCCCGATCCCACCCCCAGGATCGTCGGCAGAGGAGTCCCCACTGGGCTCTTTTAAAAATGGTGCTGGGTCGGGAAATGACAGCGGAAGGGGTTCCCCCTCCGCCCCAGGAACCGGAGAACAAGGAGAGACCCGGCCATAGGAAATCCCCAGGCCCTCCAAGTGCTCCAGCTCCAAAGTAAGGGGCGAGGGTGGGTGTTCCTCCCCCTCCCCGCTGCCACCCCCCGGCCCAGCATCTACAGTTTCATTAAAATCAATATCTTTTGTTTCTGCCGGGTCGAGCAACTCCCGGGGGAAGTTGGGTAATAGCTGGGCGGGCTCAGGTTCGGCCTTTTCGGCCTCGCCCGCCTCAGTCCCCGGGACGCCCGGCCCGGCGGCTACGCATTCCTCCGCGGTCCCCACGCCCCCCACGACAGGCAGATCTTCCACTCCATCCCCGGGAGGCAGAGGCTGGGCAGCCTCAACTGTCTCACCCTCCCCGGGGAAAGACTCCTCGCGCCTGCAGCGCAATTTGGGGGCGCTGGTGGGGGACGCGGGACACGCGGCGGGCACCGCCTCCTCCGCGGAGGGATGTTGTTCCCCCTCCGCCTCATTGGGGCGGTGCCTCTTTTTGTTCCTGGGGGCGCGCGGAGTCAGGGAGACCTCCATGTCTGCCGAGGCCTCCCGCTCCGCCCCCCCCTTTTCCTTTTCTTGCCCGCGCCTGGGCCCCTCTGTGGTGGTATTCAAGGGCCCGGGCACGGGCTCGGGGCACCCCGCGCTCGCCGGTGACTGGGTTGGGCTGAGCGCGGTGGTCAGACTTTCCGGCGCACCGAGGGGACCCGCCTCTAGATGTTTCTCCTTCTTCCGCGCCTTCTTTCCGCTCGGACGCTCTCCCTCCCCCCCGCCGGAGGCCCTGAAAACAAAGGCCTCCGACGATGCCCGCGCACCCATGGCTCCCGGCACGCGGACGCAACTAGGGGGAGGGGTGGCGGCAGCGCCAGCCTTGGCCGCCTTCGGTGGTTTGGCGGCCTTGGAGGCGGGGCAGTTCTTACGAACATGCCCCACCTCCCTGCAGGCATGGCACCGCACGCCGTCCGACGTCCAGAAGACGCGGTAGGCAGTCCCCTCGTGCACCACATTAAAGTGCCCTTCTGTCACGTCCTCCCGCGCCAGCCGGACAAAGAGCTGGCGGCGGAAGGAGAACACGTGGCGCAGGCTGTTCTCCCTGAGGCCGAGCGGTATGGGGTTGATCCCCGACCTTACCTCCCCCAGTTGTTGTAGGTGAGGGAGGAGGAGCTCAGCGGGAACAAAGGGCGGGACGTTCGACACGATGACCCTCTGTGCGGTGGCCTCGAGAGGATCCACCGGCAGGAACGTCCCGCCCACCGTGAGCCCCTTTTCGAGGGCCAGGGACACCGCCCGCTCCGACCCCAGGAAGAAAACAGCCTTCCCAGACATCTTGGAGGCTGCGACAATGGCCGAGGGGCCGACTACCCCAGCCATCGCCCGCACGCACTCCTCAATGCTCATTGTGGGGTGAGTGTAGCTCTTGACCCCGTGTTTTCTAGTAATTAATCTAAATGGTGGCAGGGCAGCGGGTGGCGCAGGAGGTGCCGTGGAAGCGGTTGCCACCTGCGCATACGTCCTTGCTGGCCCTGCCACCGGCGTGGATGGGGTCGCCATCACGGGGTCCCTTTAAGGGCTACACCCACCCCAAAGTCACAGGCCTTAATGGTCTTTAATGGCCTCTTATGTTCACTGAGCAGAGGAGCCCTTAATGAGGCACCTCTCCCCTCGTTGACAATTGGGGAGAGGCCTTGCTCCCTCTGCTCAGTTGTCTTAATTGTTATTTTTTTAAAAATTTGGAAGGAAAGGGTTCTCAGAGAGAGAGGGGAGAAACAGAGTAGCAGAGAAAGAGAGAGGGGGGTGGGAAGGGGGGGGGGCTGCGAGGGCAGGTCTCCCCTCGCAGCTGTGGGTGGGTGCACTCCCCAGATGGCAGAACACAAAAGTCTTTGGGGTGGTCTTCAGGTGGGGGGAGAAGATGTCTTCACCTGGGGTAGCTGGAGCCACCAGGCACTCCTAACAATCTTTAATTGGGTGATTTAAGAAAAACAACAATCTTCAGCCTGGTAGCTCCAGCTATCCCAGGCTAGGCAAATGTGGGGGGGGTGGGGGGGGTTCCAATTGTGGGGGGGGGGCCTAGTTGTAAGCAAGGCCCCCACACACACTACCACACACACACACACCCCCCGCGATGTTCCGGCCCTCAGTGGTCTTCTTTCCTCCCCCCACCGATACAACAAAGTCTGTTTGGGGAAATGCACCCACACCCACCTGTAGAGTAGTTGAGTCTCCCTCCTTCCACACTGGATGGTTGTTGTGGTTTCTCCCCCTCTCTCCAACTCCTTGCAGAATGATAAAGATGTTCAAAGTTTTCTTTTCTCTCCTCTCCCTCTGGGTGAAAGTGGTGGTGAAGCCCCTTCCTTCCTTCTCTTCCTGGCTGGTCTCAGGGCTCTACAGGCAGGAGCTCAAGTTGCAAGCTGCTCCACTCACTGCTCACAGCTCCAACTGAGCAGGACACGCCTCCACAGCTCCCCAATTGGTCCTTGTGCATGAAACTCTTTTAGGAGTCTACCTGCAAAACATAAACAACATTAAACTGTGCCACCCGACCTGGGTGACACAGCAGACATTTTCAAGCCCCTTTTTTTTTGGTTTTTGGTTTTTTTTTTTTTGGGGCGCTAAAATCAAATTTTTCCAGTGCCCCCTATAAAAGGAGAGGGGGACACTAAAAACACCGGCAATTAAAACAAATTAAACTTTAAAACGTAAAATCAAATTAAAATTTGGTTGCCGGGCGTGATGATGCACTCCAGTCCCTCCGGTGCCCACCTCTCGCGGAAGGCCGCGAGCGTACCGGTGGACACCGCGTGCTCCATCTCCAAGGACACCCTGGATCGGATGTAAGAGCGGAAGAGAGGCAGGCAGTCAGGTTGAACGACCCCCTCGACCGCCCGCTGCCTGGACCGGCTGATGGCACCCTTGGCCGTGCCCAGGAGCAGTCCTACGAGGAGGCCCTCGGACCTACCCGCTCCCCTCCGCACAGGGTGCCCAAAGATCAGGAGAGTGGGACTGAAGTGCAGCCAGAATTTCAGGAGCAGCCCCTTCAAATAGTGGAACAGGGGCTGCAACCTTGTGCATTCAATAAAAACATGGAACACGGACTCCTCCAGACCGCAGAAATTGCAGGCGGCTTGGGAGTCCGTGAACCGGCTTAAAAATTTGTTGCACGGCACTGCTCCGTGCACCACCCTCCAGGCCAAGTCCCCGATGAATAGTGGGAGGACCCCTGCGTAGAGTGCCCTCCATCGGGGACCCCCGCCTCCTCCGGACGGCAAGATGGTACGCCATGGCGTGTCCGGACGGCCGGCGAGGATGGCAAAGTTGAGGGTGTGCAGGAGCAGCCCGTACAGGAAACCCCTCCGCGCGGAACTGAAAGGCACGGAGGGGATTTCCCCGAGGCGGCTCAAGTTGTGAGGCGCCGGTCCCCGAGGGAGGTTCCGGGGTTTGGCGCCGATGAGGAATTCCGTCCGGACGGGGGTCAGTTCGGACGGGATCTCCCCACGTGCTTGAGCCTCCTCGATACACCTAACGGAGTCAGGGCCCAGAGCTGTTTTTAGCGACTCGATGGCATCGGCCGCGCGGCGGACGTTGGCAGAATTTAGGCGCCGCGCCAGCGTGACTGGCGCCATCCAGCCCGCTCCTCCGCCATCGAGCAGGTCCCTGACCCTGGTCACCTCACCAGCCACAGCCCTCTCTTCCGACCGCCACATGAAGCCTCGGCCGTGGAGGTACGGATTCCCGAGCAGCGGTTCCTGCAGGACGGCCGCCACTCCAGCCGGCGGAGAGCTGCGCTTGGTGGAGACTTTGTTCCAGACCCTGATGAGTTCCCTGTAAAAGACAGGCAGCTCCCGGAGGGCGGTCCTGGCACCCCCCAAGTTCACAAACAGGAGCTGCGTGTCATAATTGAGGTCGAGCTGCTGGCGGAAGAAATACCTCGCCAGAGCACACCACCTAGGAGGGGGCTCGACGTAAAGGTATCTCTGCAGGGTCTGAAGACGGAAAGTCGCGAGCTGGGCGCTGACGCACACCAACGACTGACCGCCCTCCTCAAGCGGGAGACTCAAGACCGCGACAGAGACCCAGTGCTTCCTGTTGTTCCAGAAGAAGTCCACCAGCTTCTTCTGTATCTTGGCGACAAACGCAGGGGGAGGGGTCAAAGTGACCAGCCGGTACCACAGCATTGCGGCCACCAGCTGGTTTATGACTAGCGCTCGACCCCTGTAGGACAGCACTCGGAGCAGTCCTGTCCAGCGCCCTAGGCGAGCGGCGACCTTGGCCTCCAGCTCCTGCCAGTTCGCCGGCCAGGCTTCCTCGTCGGGGCTAAGGTAGACTCCCAGATAGAGGAGATGGGTCGTGCTCCAGGCAAAAGGCCTGAGCTCCTCCGGCAGGGAGTCCACCCGCCACTGACCCACCAGGAGTCCGGAACATTTCTCCCAGTTGATCCTGGCGGAGGACGCGGCCGAGTAAATCTCCTGGCACTCACGCATCCTCCGCAGGTCAGCGGGATCCTCTACCGCGAGGAGCACGTCATCGGCGTAAGCCGAGAGGACGACCTCCACGCCCGGCCCTTGCAGAGCCAGTCCCGTCAACCTCGTCCGCAAGAGGCGCAGGAAAGGCTCCACGCAAACGGCGTATAACTGGCCGGACATGGGGCATCCCTGGCGCACCCCTCTCCTAAAGCGAAGGGGCGCCGTCAAGGACCCGTTAACCTTAATCAGACACTCCGCGGCGGCGTACAAAAGTCGGATCCGGGCGACGAAATGCGTCCCGAACCCGAAAGCGCGCAGAGTTCCGAGCAGATAGTCGTGATCCACCCTGTCGAACGCCTTCTCTTGGTCGAGGGATAGGAAGGCGACCGACAGACCAGCCTCCTGGGAGCAATGGATGAGGTCCCGGACCAGATGGATGTTGTCGTGGATCGTCCGGCCCGGGACCGTGTATGACTGGTCGGGGTGAATCATGTGGTCCAGCACGGCACCAAGGCGAGCAGACATCGCCCTGGCGAAGATTTTGTAGTCCGTGCTGAGGAGGGAGACCGGGCGCCAGTTCTTAAGGAGGCGGAGATCGCCCTTCTTAGGCAGCAGGACGATGACTGCCCTGCGCCAAGAGAGGGGCATCTCCCCGGTCGCCAGACTTTCCCCCAGGACCCGCGCGTAGTCGCTCCCCAGGACGTCCCAGAACGCCCTGTGGAACTCCACGGTCAGCCCGTCCAGCCCCGGGGATTTTCCCCTCGAGAGCCGGGCGAGGGCACCGGTCAGCTCCGCCAGGCTTAGCGGAGCTTCCAGATTTTCGGCGCCCTCCGGGCTGACCTTCGGCAGGTCCTCCCACAAAACTCTACGCGCTTCCTCGCTGGACGGATCCGGAGAGAACAGAGCCCCGTAATATTCACGGACCCTGTTGTTGACGCCCTCCGGATCCGAGACGAGAGAGCCGTCGTCGGCCAGCAGCGTCAAGAGCTGCTTACGGACACTCTGCCTTTTTTCCAGCGAGTAGAAGAAGGGGGAGCCGCGGTCCAGATCCCGCAGGAACCGGATCCGCGACCTCACGAACGCGCCTCGGGACCCGACGAGCTGCAGGTCCTTCAGCGCGGCCTTCTTCGCTTCGTACACCGTCCGCAGGGCCGGGTCCTGGACGACTTGACCGAGACGGGCTTCCAGGTCGAGCACCTCTTTTTCTAGGCGCCCGACTCTGGCCGCCCGCCTCTTGGTCGACCCCCTCGCGTACTCTTGACAGAAGACGCGGACGTGAGCCTTGCCCACGTCCCACCATAGCCTCAAGGAGGGGAAGCCCCCCTGCTTCCTTCTCCAGTCGGACCAGAATCGACGGAACGAGTCCTGGAACCGCACGTCCTCCAGCAGCCGGTTGTTAAAGTGCCAGTACGCGGACCCCGTCCTCGCGCGGAGCGAAGCGAGCTCCGCCCACACCAGGTGGTGGTCCGAACACGGCACCGGCCGCATGGAGGCCGCCGGGACGCAGGAAACGTACGCCCGAGACACGTAAAGGCGGTCGACTCTAGACCATCCAACTCCAGGCCTCACCCAAGTAAAGGCGCTGGAGTCGGGGTGGAGATTTCGCCAGACGTCCACCAAGTCGAAGGACCCGACCAGGTCCCTCAACTTCTCCATCGCCGTCATGCACTGCGGGGCACCGGAGCGGTCCCTCGCCTCGAGGGTGCAGTTAAAATCCCCCCCGAGGACAATGCAGTCGCCGACGTCGACGGAGCCAAGAAGAGCGGACACCTCTTCAAAGAAGCGCGTTTGCTGCGGGCCGGGATGAGGGGCGTACACGTTCACGAGATGGAGCGGCACGTCCCCCAGGCGAACCGTTACGTGCAGCAAGCGGCCTGGCACGGGCTCCTCGACCCCCAAGATCTCCGGCTGAAAATGCGGGCCCAGCAAGATGGCCACCCCACTAGAAATGGCGGTGAGGTGGCTCATGCGGACCTCTCCTTGCCATTCCAGGAGCCACGTGGCTTCGTCTCCCGGAACGGTGTGGGTTTCTTGCAGGAAGCACACCGCATATTTCCCCTCCCGCAGGAGCGAAAAATTGTCAAATCTACGGCGTGCCCCTCTGCCGCCGTTGATGTTGAGGCTGGCTATGGTTATCTTCATGACAAAAGCATAGTGCAACCTCTACCTTAACCTATTGTGGGGGAGGGAGCGGAGTCTTTTGTTGAACTCCGCTCCCTCCGCAGCCCAGCGAGGAGTCCCTCGAGCTCGCGCAGCTCAAGGTGCTGCTCCTTTGTCAAGGGCCCGCCCGCGGCCAAGGTTTTAACGGCGGCGCGGACGGACCCCTTGATCAGCTCCGGCTCGGACCATTTTTCCAGGGCCAGTCGGGCTTGGTCGCGGCGACCCCGGCTCTGGGCCAAAAAGTCCCGGAGTTCCTTTGCAGGAACGAGGAGGGCCTCAGCGGCGGCCGCGAGCAGATCCACCGCCTCCCTGGCGGTGGTCTCTAGGTCTTCACCCGCGTCCCCCACCGAGTCCCCGTCCTCCTCCGGGAGGTGGCCGCCAGCAGCCGGCCCATCGACCGCACAAGGTACGGCAAATGAACCGGCCGCTCCAACCGGCCCTGGCACTGCCCCGATCCCACCCCCAGGATCGTCGGCAGAGGAGTCCCCACTGGGCTCTTTTAAAAATGGTGCTGGGTCGGGAAATGACAGCGGAAGGGGTTCCCCCTCCGCCCCAGGAACCGGAGAACAAGGAGAGACCCGGCCATAGGAAATCCCCAGGCCCTCCAAGTGCTCCAGCTCCAAAGTAAGGGGCGAGGGTGGGTGTTCCTCCCCCTCCCCGCTGCCACCCCCCGGCCCAGCATCTACAGTATCATTAAAATCAATTGTTTCATTCTCTGCCGGGTCGAGCAAATCCCGGGGTAAGTTGTGTATTGGCTGGGCGGGCTCAGGTTCGGCCTTTTCGGCCCCGCCCGCCTCGGTCCCCGGGACGCCCGGCCCGGCGGCTACGCATTCCTCCGCGGTCCCCACGCCCCCCACGACAGACAGATCTTCCACTCCATCCCCGGGAGGCAGAGGCTGGGCAGCCTCAACTGTTTCACCCTCCCCGGGGACAGACTCCTCCCGCCTACGGCGCTGCTTGGGGGCGCTGGTTGGGGACGCAGGACACGCGGCGGGCACCAACTCCTCCACGGAGGGATGTTGTTCCCCCTCCGTCTCATCGGAGCCGTGCCTCCTTTTGTTCCTGGGGGCGCGCGGAGTCAGGGAGACCTCCATGTCTGCCGAGGCCTCCCGCTCCGCCCCCCCCTTTTCCTTTTCTTGCCCGCGCCCGGGCCCCTCTGTGGTGTTGTTCAAGGGCTCGGGCACGGGCTCGGGGCACCCCGCGCTCGCCGGTGACGGGGTTGGGCTGAGCGCGGTGGTCAAATTATCCGGCGCACCGAGGGGACCCGCCTCTTGATGTTTTGTCTTCTTCCGCGCCTTCTTTCCGGTCGGACGCTCTCCCTCCCCCCCGCCGGAGGCCCTGAAAACAAAGGCCTCCGACGATGCCCGCGCACCCATGGCTCCCGGCACGCGGACGCAACTAGGGGGAGGGGTGGCGGCAGCGCCAGCCTTGGCCGCCTTCGGTGGTTTGGCGGCCTTGGAGGCGGGGCAGTTCTTACGAACATGCCCCACCTCCCTACAGGCATGGCACCGCACGCCGTCCGACGTCCAGAAGACGCGGTAGGCAGTCCCCTCGTGCACCACATTAAAGTGCCCTTCTGTCATGTCCTCCCGCGCCAGCCGGACAAAGAGCTGGCGGCGGAAGGAGAACACGTGGCGCAGGCTGTTCTCCCTGAGGCCGAGCGGTATGGGGTTGATCCCCGACCTTACCTCCCCCAGTTGTTGTAGGTGAGGGAGGAGGAGCCCAGCGGGAACAAAGGGCGGGACGTTCGACACGATGACCCTCTGCGCGGTGGCCTCGAGAGGATCCACCGGCAGGAACGTCCCGCCCACCGTGAGCCCCTTTTCGAGGGCCAGGGACACCGCCCGCTCCGACCCCAGGAAGAAAACAGCCTTCCCAGACATCTTGGAGGCTGCGACAATGGCCGAGGGGCCGACTACCCCAGCCATCGCCCGCACGCACTCCTCGATGCTCATTGTGGGGTGAGTGTAGCTCTTGACCCCGTGTTTTTTTGTTATAAGTCTGAACGGTGGCAGGGCAGCGGGTGGCGCAGGAGGTGCCGTGGATGTGGACACCGCCTGCGCATACGTCCTTGCTGGCCCTGCCACCGGCGTGGATGGGGTCGCCATCACGGGGTCCCTTTAAGGGCTACACCCACCCCAAAGTCACAGGCCTTAATGGTCTTTAATGGCCTCGTATGTTAACTGAGCAGAGGAGCCCTTAACGAGGCACCTCTCCCCTCGTTGACAATTGGGGAGAGGCCTTGCTCCCTCTGCTCAGTTGTCTTAATTGGTTTTTTTTTTTTTTTTTTGCAAATTTGGAAGGAAGAGGCCTCAGAGAGAGAGGGGAGAAACAGAGTAGCAGAGAAAGAGAGAGGGGGGTGGGAAGGGGGGGGGGCTGCGAGGGCAGGTCTCCCCTCGCAGCTGTGGGTGGGTGCACTCCCCAGATGGCAGAACACAAAAGTCTTTGGGGTGGTCTTCAGGTGGGGGGAGAAGATGTCTTCACCTGGGGTAGCTGGAGCCACCAGGCACTCCTAACAATCTTTAATTGGGTGATTTAAGAAAAACAACAATCTTCAGCCTGGTAGCTCCAGCTATCCCAGGCTAGGCAAATGTGGGGGGGGTGGGGGGGGTTCCAATTGTGGGGGGGGGGCCTAGTTGTAAGCAAGGCCCCCACACACACTACCACACACACACACACCCCCCGCGATGTTCCGGCCCTCAGTGGTCTTCTTTCCTCCCCCCACCGATACAACAAAGTCTGTTTGGGGAAATGCACCCACACCCACCTGTAGAGTAGTTGAGTCTCCCTCCTTCCACACTGGATGGTTGTTGTGGTTTTTCCCCCTCTCTCCAACTCCTTGCAGAATGATAAAGATGTTCAAAGTTTTCTTTTCTCTCCTCTCCCTCTGGGTGAAAGTGGTGGTGAAGCCCCTTCCTTCCTTCTCTTCCTGGCTGGTCTCAGGGCTCTACAGGCAGGAGCTCAAGTTGCAAGCTGCTCCACTCACTGCTCACAGCTCCAACTGAGCAGGACACGCCTCCACAGCTCCCCAATTGGTCCTTGTGCATGAAACTCTTTTAGGAGTCTACCTGCAAAACATAAACAACATTAAACTGTGCCACCCGACCTGGGTGACACAGCAGACATTTTCAAGCCCCTTTTTTTTTGGTTTTTGGTTTTTTTTTTTTTGGGGCGCTAAAATCAAATTTTTCCAGTGCCCCCTATAAAAGGAGAGGGGGACACTAAAAACACCGGCAATTAAAACAAATTAAACTTTAAAACGTAAAATCAAATTAAAATTTGGTTGCCGGGCGTGATGATGCACTCCAGTCCCTCCGGTGCCCACCTCTCGCGGAAGGCCGCGAGCGTACCGGTGGACACCGCGTGCTCCATCTCCAAGGACACCCTGGATCGGATGTAAGAGCGGAAGAGAGGCAGGCAGTCAGGTTGAACGACCCCCTCGACCGCCCGCTGCCTGGACCGGCTGATGGCACCCTTGGCCGTGCCCAGGAGCAGTCCTACGAGGAGGCCCTCGGACCTACCCGCTCCCCTCCGCACAGGGTGCCCAAAGATCAGGAGAGTGGGACTGAAGTGCAGCCAGAATTTCAGGAGCAGCCCCTTCAAATAGTGGAACAGGGGCTGCAACCTTGTGCATTCAATAAAAACATGGAACACGGACTCCTCCAGACCGCAGAAATTGCAGGCGGCTTGGGAGTCCGTGAACCGGCTTAAAAATTTGTTGCACGGCACTGCTCCGTGCACCACCCTCCAGGCCAAGTCCCCGATGAATAGTGGGAGGACCCCTGCGTAGAGTGCCCTCCATCGGGGACCCCCGCCTCCTCCGGACGGCAAGATGGTACGCCATGGCGTGTCCGGACGGCCGGCGAGGATGGCAAAGTTGAGGGTGTGCAGGAGCAGCCCGTACAGGAAACCCCTCCGCGCGGAACTGAAAGGCACGGAGGGGATTTCCCCGAGGCGGCTCAAGTTGTGAGGCGCCGGTCCCCGAGGGAGGTTCCGGGGTTTGGCGCCGATGAGGAATTCCGTCCGGACGGGGGTCAGTTCGGACGGGATCTCCCCACGTGCTTGAGCCTCCTCGATACACCTAACGGAGTCAGGGCCCAGAGCTGTTTTTAGCGACTCGATGGCATCGGCCGCGCGGCGGACGTTGGCAGAATTTAGGCGCCGCGCCAGCGTGACTGGCGCCATCCAGCCCGCTCCTCCGCCATCGAGCAGGTCCCTGACCCTGGTCACCTCACCAGCCACAGCCCTCTCTTCCGACCGCCACATGAAGCCTCGGCCGTGGAGGTACGGATTCCCGAGCAGCGGTTCCTGCAGGACGGCCGCCACTCCAGCCGGCGGAGAGCTGCGCTTGGTGGAGACTTTGTTCCAGACCCTGATGAGTTCCCTGTAAAAGACAGGCAGCTCCCGGAGGGCGGTCCTGGCACCCCCCAAGTTCACAAACAGGAGCTGCGTGTCATAATTGAGGTCGAGCTGCTGGCGGAAGAAATACCTCGCCAGAGCACACCACCTAGGAGGGGGCTCGACGTAAAGGTATCTCTGCAGGGTCTGAAGACGGAAAGTCGCGAGCTGGGCGCTGACGCACACCAACGACTGACCGCCCTCCTCAAGCGGGAGACTCAAGACCGCGACAGAGACCCAGTGCTTCCTGTTGTTCCAGAAGAAGTCCACCAGCTTCTTCTGTATCTTGGCGACAAACGCAGGGGGAGGGGTCAAAGTGACCAGCCGGTACCACAGCATTGCGGCCACCAGCTGGTTTATGACTAGCGCTCGACCCCTGTAGGACAGCACTCGGAGCAGTCCTGTCCAGCGCCCTAGGCGAGCGGCGACCTTGGCCTCCAGCTCCTGCCAGTTCGCCGGCCAGGCTTCCTCGTCGGGGCTAAGGTAGACTCCCAGATAGAGGAGATGGGTCGTGCTCCAGGCAAAAGGCCTGAGCTCCTCCGGCAGGGAGTCCACCCGCCACTGACCCACCAGGAGTCCGGAACATTTCTCCCAGTTGATCCTGGCGGAGGACGCGGCCGAGTAAATCTCCTGGCACTCACGCATCCTCCGCAGGTCAGCGGGATCCTCTACCGCGAGGAGCACGTCATCGGCGTAAGCCGAGAGGACGACCTCCACGCCCGGCCCTTGCAGAGCCAGTCCCGTCAACCTCGTCCGCAAGAGGCGCAGGAAAGGCTCCACGCAAACGGCGTATAACTGGCCGGACATGGGGCATCCCTGGCGCACCCCTCTCCTAAAGCGAAGGGGCGCCGTCAAGGACCCGTTAACCTTAATCAGACACTCCGCGGCGGCGTACAAAAGTCGGATCCGGGCGACGAAATGCGTCCCGAACCCGAAAGCGCGCAGAGTTCCGAGCAGATAGTCGTGATCCACCCTGTCGAACGCCTTCTCTTGGTCGAGGGATAGGAAGGCGACCGACAGACCAGCCTCCTGGGAGCAATGGATGAGGTCCCGGACCAGATGGATGTTGTCGTGGATCGTCCGGCCCGGGACCGTGTATGACTGGTCGGGGTGAATCATGTGGTCCAGCACGGCACCAAGGCGAGCAGACATCGCCCTGGCGAAGATTTTGTAGTCCGTGCTGAGGAGGGAGACCGGGCGCCAGTTCTTAAGGAGGCGGAGATCGCCCTTCTTAGGCAGCAGGACGATGACTGCCCTGCGCCAAGAGAGGGGCATCTCCCCGGTCGCCAGACTTTCCCCCAGGACCCGCGCGTAGTCGCTCCCCAGGACGTCCCAGAACGCCCTGTGGAACTCCACGGTCAGCCCGTCCAGCCCCGGGGATTTTCCCCTCGAGAGCCGGGCGAGGGCACCGGTCAGCTCCGCCAGGCTTAGCGGAGCTTCCAGATTTTCGGCGCCCTCCGGGCTGACCTTCGGCAGGTCCTCCCACAAAACTCTACGCGCTTCCTCGCTGGACGGATCCGGAGAGAACAGAGCCCCGTAATATTCACGGACCCTGTTGTTGACGCCCTCCGGATCCGAGACGAGAGAGCCGTCGTCGGCCAGCAGCGTCAAGAGCTGCTTACGGACACTCTGCCTTTTTTCCAGCGAGTAGAAGAAGGGGGAGCCGCGGTCCAGATCCCGCAGGAACCGGATCCGCGACCTCACGAACGCGCCTCGGGACCCGACGAGCTGCAGGTCCTTCAGCGCGGCCTTCTTCGCTTCGTACACCGTCCGCAGGGCCGGGTCCTGGACGACTTGACCGAGACGGGCTTCCAGGTCGAGCACCTCTTTTTCTAGGCGCCCGACTCTGGCCGCCCGCCTCTTGGTCGACCCCCTCGCGTACTCTTGACAGAAGACGCGGACGTGAGCCTTGCCCACGTCCCACCATAGCCTCAAGGAGGGGAAGCCCCCCTGCTTCCTTCTCCAGTCGGACCAGAATCGACGGAACGAGTCCTGGAACCGCACGTCCTCCAGCAGCCGGTTGTTAAAGTGCCAGTACGCGGACCCCGTCCTCGCGCGGAGCGAAGCGAGCTCCGCCCACACCAGGTGGTGGTCCGAACACGGCACCGGCCGCATGGAGGCCGCCGGGACGCAGGAAACGTACGCCCGAGACACGTAAAGGCGGTCGACTCTAGACCATCCAACTCCAGGCCTCACCCAAGTAAAGGCGCTGGAGTCGGGGTGGAGATTTCGCCAGACGTCCACCAAGTCGAAGGACCCGACCAGGTCCCTCAACTTCTCCATCGCCGTCATGCACTGCGGGGCACCGGAGCGGTCCCTCGCCTCGAGGGTGCAGTTAAAATCCCCCCCGAGGACAATGCAGTCGCCGACGTCGACGGAGCCAAGAAGAGCGGACACCTCTTCAAAGAAGCGCGTTTGCTGCGGGCCGGGATGAGGGGCGTACACGTTCACGAGATGGAGCGGCACGTCCCCCAGGCGAACCGTTACGTGCAGCAAGCGGCCTGGCACGGGCTCCTCGACCCCCAAGATCTCCGGCTGAAAATGCGGGCCCAGCAAGATGGCCACCCCACTAGAAATGGCGGTGAGGTGGCTCATGCGGACCTCTCCTTGCCATTCCAGGAGCCACGTGGCTTCGTCTCCCGGAACGGTGTGGGTTTCTTGCAGGAAGCACACCGCATATTTCCCCTCCCGCAGGAGCGAAAAATTGTCAAATCTACGGCGTGCCCCTCTGCCGCCGTTGATGTTGAGGCTGGCTATGGTTATCTTCATGACAAAAGCATAGTGCAACCTCTACCTTAACCTATTGTGGGGGAGGGAGCGGAGTCTTTTGTTGAACTCCGCTCCCTCCGCAGCCCAGCGAGGAGTCCCTCGAGCTCGCGCAGCTCAAGGTGCTGCTCCTTTGTCAAGGGCCCGCCCGCGGCCAAGGTTTTAACGGCGGCGCGGACGGACCCCTTGATCAGCTCCGGCTCGGACCATTTTTCCAGGGCCAGTCGGGCTTGGTCGCGGCGACCCCGGCTCTGGGCCAAAAAGTCCCGGAGTTCCTTTGCAGGAACGAGGAGGGCCTCAGCGGCGGCCGCGAGCAGATCCACCGCCTCCCTGGCGGTGGTCTCTAGGTCTTCACCCGCGTCCCCCACCGAGTCCCCGTCCTCCTCCGGGAGGTGGCCGCCAGCAGCCGGCCCATCGACCGCACAAGGTACGGCAAATGAACCGGCCGCTCCAACCGGCCCTGGCACTGCCCCGATCCCACCCCCAGGATCGTCGGCAGAGGAGTCCCCACTGGGCTCTTTTAAAAATGGTGCTGGGTCGGGAAATGACAGCGGAAGGGGTTCCCCCTCCGCCCCAGGAACCGGAGAACAAGGAGAGACCCGGCCATAGGAAATCCCCAGGCCCTCCAAGTGCTCCAGCTCCAAAGTAAGGGGCGAGGGTGGGTGTTCCTCCCCCTCCCCGCTGCCACCCCCCGGCCCAGCATCTACAGTATCATTAAAATCAATTGTTTCATTCTCTGCCGGGTCGAGCAAATCCCGGGGTAAGTTGTGTATTGGCTGGGCGGGCTCAGGTTCGGCCTTTTCGGCCCCGCCCGCCTCGGTCCCCGGGACGCCCGGCCCGGCGGCTACGCATTCCTCCGCGGTCCCCACGCCCCCCACGACAGACAGATCTTCCACTCCATCCCCGGGAGGCAGAGGCTGGGCAGCCTCAACTGTTTCACCCTCCCCGGGGACAGACTCCTCCCGCCTACGGCGCTGCTTGGGGGCGCTGGTTGGGGACGCAGGACACGCGGCGGGCACCAACTCCTCCACGGAGGGATGTTGTTCCCCCTCCGTCTCATCGGAGCCGTGCCTCCTTTTGTTCCTGGGGGCGCGCGGAGTCAGGGAGACCTCCATGTCTGCCGAGGCCTCCCGCTCCGCCCCCCCCTTTTCCTTTTCTTGCCCGCGCCCGGGCCCCTCTGTGGTGTTGTTCAAGGGCTCGGGCACGGGCTCGGGGCACCCCGCGCTCGCCGGTGACGGGGTTGGGCTGAGCGCGGTGGTCAAATTATCCGGCGCACCGAGGGGACCCGCCTCTTGATGTTTTGTCTTCTTCCGCGCCTTCTTTCCGGTCGGACGCTCTCCCTCCCCCCCGCCGGAGGCCCTGAAAACAAAGGCCTCCGACGATGCCCGCGCACCCATGGCTCCCGGCACGCGGACGCAACTAGGGGGAGGGGTGGCGGCAGCGCCAGCCTTGGCCGCCTTCGGTGGTTTGGCGGCCTTGGAGGCGGGGCAGTTCTTACGAACATGCCCCACCTCCCTACAGGCATGGCACCGCACGCCGTCCGACGTCCAGAAGACGCGGTAGGCAGTCCCCTCGTGCACCACATTAAAGTGCCCTTCTGTCATGTCCTCCCGCGCCAGCCGGACAAAGAGCTGGCGGCGGAAGGAGAACACGTGGCGCAGGCTGTTCTCCCTGAGGCCGAGCGGTATGGGGTTGATCCCCGACCTTACCTCCCCCAGTTGTTGTAGGTGAGGGAGGAGGAGCCCAGCGGGAACAAAGGGCGGGACGTTCGACACGATGACCCTCTGCGCGGTGGCCTCGAGAGGATCCACCGGCAGGAACGTCCCGCCCACCGTGAGCCCCTTTTCGAGGGCCAGGGACACCGCCCGCTCCGACCCCAGGAAGAAAACAGCCTTCCCAGACATCTTGGAGGCTGCGACAATGGCCGAGGGGCCGACTACCCCAGCCATCGCCCGCACGCACTCCTCGATGCTCATTGTGGGGTGAGTGTAGCTCTTGACCCCGTGTTTTTTTGTTATAAGTCTGAACGGTGGCAGGGCAGCGGGTGGCGCAGGAGGTGCCGTGGATGTGGACACCGCCTGCGCATACGTCCTTGCTGGCCCTGCCACCGGCGTGGATGGGGTCGCCATCACGGGGTCCCTTTAAGGGCTACACCCACCCCAAAGTCACAGGCCTTAATGGTCTTTAATGGCCTCGTATGTTAACTGAGCAGAGGAGCCCTTAACGAGGCACCTCTCCCCTCGTTGACAATTGGGGAGAGGCCTTGCTCCCTCTGCTCAGTTGTCTTAATTGGTTTTTTTTTTTTTTTTTGCAAATTTGGAAGGAAGAGGCCTCAGAGAGAGAGGGGAGAAACAGAGTAGCAGAGAAAGAGAGAGGGGGGTGGAAGGGGGGGGGGGCTGCGAGGGCAGGTCTCCCCTCGCAGCTGTGGGTGGGTGC